>NW_025959012.1:0-44098 GCF_023159225.1 Perognathus longimembris pacificus | reverse complement strand
TCCCCCAAAAAATCTGAATTGTGGTGAGGGAACAGAGAAAAAAGCTCATTTAGGACCTGCACTAACGAAGGGGGTAGGCAGCTGTATATCAGGGAGTAAACCTTCTGAGAATAAAAACAGCTGGAGCTTGTTAAGATAATTACACAGGGGAAAGGATAATGTACTGGGAACTCCTCAGAAGAATCTGATTTGTGGTGAGGGGAGAGAGATAAAAGGTCATTTAGGAACGACATGTACATGCTGCGTAGGTAGCAGTTTATCAGTAAATATCACCACTGAGATTAAGAAAAGCAGTAGCTTAATAAATTAAGTACTTCCTGGTATGGTTACTGTACTGGTAACTCCCCAAAAGAATCTGGATTGTGGTGAGGGAACAGAGAAAAAAGCTCATTTAGCACCTGCACTTACGAAGGGGGTGGTCAGCAGTATATCAGGGAGTAAACCTTCTGAGAATAAAAACAGCTGGAGCTTGTAAGGTAATTACACAGGGTAAAGGATAATGTCCTGGAACTCCTCAGAAGAATCTGATTTGTGGTGAGGGGAAAGAGTTAAAAGCTCATTTAGGAACGACATGAACATGCTGCGTAGGTATCTGTTTATCAGTAAATATCTAAACTGAGATTAAGAAAAGCAGTAGCTTAATAAATTAAGTACTTCCTGGTATGGTTACTGTACTGGTAACTCCCCAAAAGAATCTGGATTGTGGTGAGGGAACAGAGAAAAAAGCTCATTTAGGACCTGCACTTACGAAGGGGATCGGCAGCTGTATATCAGGGAGTATCCCTTCTGAGAATAAGAACAGCTGGAGCTTCTTAAGGTAAGTACACAGGGGAAAGGATAATGTACTGGAACTCCTCAGAAGAATCTGATTTGTGGTGAGGGGATAGAGATAAATGCTCATTTAGGAACGACATGAAAATGCTGCATAGGTAGCTGTTTATAAGTAAATATCTCCACTGAGATTAAGAAAAGCAGTAGCTTAAAAAATTAAGTACTCCTGGTATGGTTTTGTACTGGTAACTCCCCAAAAGAATCTGCATTGTGGTGAGGGAACATATAAAAAAGCTCATTTAGGACCTGAACTTACGAAGGGGGTAGGCAGCTGTATATCAGGGAGTAAACCTTCTGAGAATAAAAACAGCTGGAGCTGGTTTAGGTAATTACACAGGGGAAAGGATAATGTACTGGGAACTCCTCAGAAGAATCTGATTTGTGGTATGGGGAGAGAGATAAAAGCTCATTTATGAACGACATGAACATGCTGCATATGTAGCTGTTTATCAGTAAATATCTCCACTGAGATTAAGAAAAGGAGTAGCTTAATAAATTAAGTACTTCCTGGTATGGTTACTGTACTGGTAACTCCCCAAAATAATCTGGATTGTGTTGAGGGAAAAGAGAAAAAAGCTCATATAGGACCTGCACTTACGAAGGGGTTGGCAGCTGTATATCAGGGAGTATCCCTTCTGAGAATAAAAACAGCTGGAGATTGTTAAGGTAATTGCACAGGGGAAAGGATAATGTACTGGGAACTCCTCAGAAGAATCTGATTTGTGGTGAGGGGAGAGAGATAAAAGCTCATTTAGGAACGAAATGAACATGCTGCATAGGTAGCTGTTTATCAGTAAATATCTGTATTGAGATTAAGAAAACCAGTAGCATAATAAATTATGTACGTCCTAGTATGGTTACTGTACTGGTAACTCACGAAAAAAATCTGGATTGTAGTGAGGGAACAGAGAAAAAAGCTCATTTAGGACCTGCACTTACGTTGGGTCGGCAGCTGTATATCAAGGAGTATCCCTTCTGAGAATAAAAACAGCTGGAGCTTGTTAAGGTAATTACACAGGGGGAAAGGATAATGTACTGGAACTCCTCAGAAGAATTTGATTTGTGGTGAGGGGAGAGAGATAAAAGATCATTTAGGAACGACATGAACATGCTGCGTAGGTAGCTGTTTATCAGTAAATATCTCCACTGAGATTAAGAAAGCAGTAGCTTAATATAGTAAGTAATTCCTGGTATGGTTACTGTACTTGTAACTCCCCAAAAGAATCTGGATTGTGGTGAGCGAACAGAGAAAAAAGCTCATTTAGGACCTGCATTTACGAAGGGGGTAGGCAGCTGTATATCAGGGAGTAAACCTTCTGAGAATAAAAACTGCTGGAGCTTGTTAAGGTAATTACACAGGGGAAAGGATAATGTACTGGGAACTCCTCAGGAGAATCTGATTTGTGGTGAGGAGAGAGAGATAAAAGCTCATTTAGGAACGACATGAAAATGCTGCATAGGTAGCTGTTTATCAGTAAATATCTCCACTGAGATTAAGAAAAGCAGTAGCTTAATATCGTAAGTAATTCCTGGTATGGTTACTGTACTTGTAACTCCCCAAAAGAATCTGGATTGTGGTGAGCGAACAGAGAAAAAAGCTCATTTAGGACCTGCACTTACAAAGGGGGTAGGCAGCTGTATATCAGGGAGTATCCCTTCTGAGAATAAAAACAGCTGGTGCTTGTTAAGGTAATGAAACAGGGGAAAGGATAATGTACTGGGAACTCCTCAGAAGAATCTGATTTGTGGTGAGGGGAGAGATAAAGCTCATTTAGTAACCACATGAAAATGCTGCATAGTTAGCTGTTTATAAATAAATATCTCCACTGAGATTAAGAAAAGCAGTAGCTTAATAAATTAAGTACTTCCTGGTATGGTTACTGTACTGGTAACACCCCAAAAGAATCTGGATTGTGGTGAGGGAACAGAGAAAAAGCTCATTTAGGACCTGAACTTACGAAGGGGGTAGGCAGCTTTATATCAGGGAGTAAACCTTCTGAGAATAAAAACAGCTGGAGCTTTTTAAGGTAATTACACAGGGGAAAGCATAATGTACTGGGAACTCCTCAGAAGAATCTGATTTGTGGTGAGGGGAGAGAGATAAAAGCTCATTTAGAAACGACATGAACATGCTGCGTAGGTAGCTGTTTATCAGTAAATATCTCCACTGAGATTAAGAAAAGCAGTAGCTTAATAAATTAAGTACTTCCTGGTATGTTTACTCTACTGGTAACTCCCCAAAACAATCTGGATTGTGGTGAGGGAACAGAGAAAAAGGCTAATTTAGAACCTGAACTTACGAAGGAGGTAGGCAGCTGTATATCAGGGAGTATCCCTTCTGAGAATAAAAACAGCTGGAGCTTGTTAAGGTAATTACACAGGGGAAAGGATAATGTACTGGGAACTCCTCAGAAGAATCTGATTTGTGGAGAGGGGAGAGAGATAAAAGCTCATTTAAGAACGACATGAAAATGCTGCATAGGTAGCTGTTTATCAGTAAATATCTCCACTGAGATTAAGAAAAGCAGTAGCTTATTAAATTAAGTACTTCCTGGTATGGTTTTGTACTGGTAACTCCCCAAATGAATCTGGATCGTGGTGAGGGAAGAGAGAAAAAAGCTCATTTAGGACCTGCACTTATGAAGGGGGTAGGCAGCTGTATATCAGGGAATATCCCTTCTGAGAATAAAAAAAGCTGGAGCTTGTTAAGGTAATTACACAGCGGAACGGATAATGTACTGGGAACTCCTCAGAAGAATCTGATTTGTGGTGAGGGGAGAGAGATAAAAGCTCATTAGGAACGACATGAACATGCTGCATAGATAGCTGTTTATCAGTAAATATCTCCACTGAGATTAAGAAAGCAATAGCATAATAAATTAAGTACTTCCTGGTATGGTTACTGTACTGGTAACTCCAGAAAAGAATCTGGATTATGGTGAGGGAACAGAGAAAAAAGCTCATTTAGGACCTGCACTTATGAAGGGGGTAGGCAGCTGTATATCAGGGAGTAAACCTTCTGAGAATTAAAACAGCTGGAGGTTGTTAAGGTAATTATATAGGGGAAAGGATAATGTACTAGGAACTCCTCAGAAGAATCTGATTTGTGGTGAGGGGAGAGAGATAATAGCTCATTCAGGAACGACATGAACATGCTGCATAGGTAGCTCTTTATCAGTAAATATTTCCACTGAGATTAAGAAAAGCAGTAGCTTAATAAATTAAGTACTTCCTGGTATGGTTTTATACTGGTAACTCCCCAAAAGAATCTGGATTGTGGTGAGGGAACAGAGAAAAAAAGCTCATTTAGGACCTGCACTTACGAAGGGGGTAGGCAGCTGTATATCAGGGAGTAAACCTTCTGAGAATAAAAAGAGCTGGAGCTTGTTAAGGTAAATACACAGGGGAAAGGATAATGTACAGGGAACTCCTCAGAAGAATCTGATTTGTGGTATGGGGAGAGAGATAAAAGCTCATTTAGGAACGACATGAACATGCTGCGTAGGCAGCTGTTTATCAGTAAATATCTCCACTGAGATTAAGAAAAGCAGTAGCTTAATAAATTAAGTACTTCCTAGTATGGTTACTGTACTGGAAACTCCCCAAAAGAATCTGGATTTTGGTGAGGGATCAGAGAAGAAAGCTCATTTAGGAACGACATGCAAATGCTGCATAGGTAGCTGATTATCAGTAAATATCTCCACTGAGATTAAGACAAGCAGTAACTTAATAAATTAAGTACTTCCTGGTATGGTTTTGTACTGGTAACTCCCCCCAAAGAATCTGGATTGTGGTGAGGGAAGAGAGAAAAAAGCTCATTTAGGAACTGCAGTTACGAAGGGGGGTAGGCAGGTGTATAGAAGGGAGTGTCCCTTCTGAGAATAAAAAACAGCTGGAGCTTGTTAAGGTAATTACACAGGGGAAAGGATAATGTACTGGGAACTCCTCAGAAGAATCTGATTTGTGGTATGGGGAGAGAGATAAAAGCTCATTTAGGAACGACATGAACATGCTGCATATGTAGCTGTTTATCAGTAAATATCTCCACTGAGATTAAGAAAAGCAGTAGCTTAATAAATTACGTACTACCTGGTATGGTTACTGTACTGGTAACTCCCCAAAAGAATCTGGATTGTGGTGAGGGAACAGAGAAAAAAGCCCATTTAGGACCTGCACTTACGAAGGGGTAGGCAGCTGTATATCAGGGAGTAAACCTTCTGAGAATAAAAACTGCTGGAGCTTGTTAAGGTAATTACACAGGGGAAAGCATAATGTACTGGGAACTCCTCAGAAGAATCTGATTTTTGGTGAGGGGAGAGAGATAAAAGATCATTTAGGAACGACATGAACATGCTGCGTAGGTAGCTGTTTATCAGTAAATATCTCCACTGAGATTAAGAAAAGCAGTAACTTAATATAGTAAGTAATTCCTGGTATGGTTACTGTACTGGTAACTCCCCAAAAGAATCTGGATTGTGGTGAGCGAACAGAGAAAAAAGCTCATTTAGGACCTGCACTTACGAAGGGGGTAGGCAGCTGTTTATCAGGGAGTATCCCTTCTGAGAATAAAAACAGCTGGAGCTTGTTAAGGTAATTACACAGGGGAAAGGATAATGTACTGGGAACTCCTCAGAAGAATCTGATTTGTGGAGAGGGGAGAGATATAAAAGCTCATTTAAGAACGACATGAAAATGCTGCATAGGTAGCTGTTTATCAGTAAATATCTCCACTGAGATTAAGAAAAGCAGTAGCTTATTAAATTAAGTACTTCCTGGTATGGTTTTGTACTGGTAACTCCCCAAATGAATCTGGATCGTGGTGAGGGAAGAGAGAAAAAAGCTCATTTAGGACCTGCACATATGAAGGGGGTAGGCAGCTGTATATCAGGGAGTAAACCTTCTGAGAATAAAAAGAGCTGGAGCTTGTTAAGGGAAATACACAGGGGAAAGGATAATTGTACAGGGAACTCCTCAGAAGAATCTGATTTGTGGTATGGGGGAGAGAGATAAAAGCTCATTTAGGAACGACATGAACATGCTGCGTAGGCAGCTGTTTATCAGTAAATATCTCCTCTGAGATTAAGAAAAGCAGTAGCTTAATAAATTAAGTACTTTCTAGTATGGTTACTGTACTGGAAACTCCCCCAAAAGAATCTGGATTGTGGTGAGGGATCAGAGAAAAAAGCTCATTTAGGAACGACATGCAAATGCTGCATAGGTAGCTGATTATCAGTAAATATCTCCACTGAGATTAAGACAAGCAGTAGCTTAATAAATTAAGTACTTCCTGGTATGTTTTGTACTGGTAACTCCCCAAAAGAATCTGGATTGTGGTGAGGGAAGAGAGAAAAAAGCTCATTTAGGAACTGCAGTTACGAAGGGGGTAGGCAGGTGTATATCAGGGAGTAAACCTTCTGAGCATAAAAACAGCTGGAGATTGTTAAGGTAATTACACAGGGGAAAGTATAATGTACTGGGAACTCCTCAGAAGAATCTGATTTGTGGAGAGGGGAGAGAGGATAAAAGCTCATATAGGAACGACATGAAAATGCTGCAGAGGTAACTGTTTATCAGTAAATATTTCCACTGAGATTAAGAAAAGTAGTAGCTTAATAAATGAAGTACTTCATGGTATGGTTACTGTACTGGTAACTCCCCAAAAGAATCTGGATTGTGGTGAGGGAACAGAGAAAAAAATTCATTTAGGACCTGCACTTACGAAGGGGGTAGGCAGCTGTATATCAGGGAGTAAATCTTCTGAGAATAAAAACAGCTGGAGCTTGTTAAGGTAATTACATAGGGGAAGGATAATGTACTGGGAACTCTTCAGAAGAATCTGATTTGTGGTGAGGGGAGAGAGATAAAAAGCTCATTAAGAACGACATGAATATGCTGGGTAGGTAGCTGTTTATCAGTAAATATCTCCACTGAGATTAAGAAAAGCAGTTGCTTAATAAATTAAGTACTTCCTGGTATGGTTACTGTACTGGTAACTCCCAAAAAAATCTGGATTGTGGTGAGGGAACAGAGAAAAAAGCTCATTTAGGACCTGCACTTACGAAGGGGGTAGGCAGCTGTATATCAGGGAGTAAAAACTTCTGAGAATAAAAACAGCTGGAGCTTGTTAAGGGTAATTACACAGGGGAAAGGATAATGTACTGGGAACTCCTCAGAAGAATCTGATTTGTGGTGAGGGGAGAGAGTTAAAAGCTCATTGAGGAACGACATGAAAATGCTGCATAGGTAGCTGTTTATCAGTAAATATCTCCACTGATATTAAGAAAAGCAGTAGGGGCTGGGGATATAGCCTAGTGGCAAGGGTGCCTGCCTCGGATACACGAGGCCCTAGGATCGATTCCCCAGCACCACATATACAGAAAACGGCCAGAGGCGGAGCTGTGGCTCAAGTGGCAGAGTGCTAGCCTTAGGCGGGAAGAAGCCAGGGACGGTGCTCGGGCCCTGAGTCCAAGGCCCAGGACTGGCCAAAAAAAAAAAAAAAAGAAAAGCAGTAGCTTAATAAATTAAGTACTTCCTGGTATGTTTACTGTACTGGTAACTCCCCAAAAGAATCTGGATTGTGCTGAGGGAACAGAGAATAAAGCTCATTTAGGACCTGCACTTACAAATGGGGGTAGGCAGCTGTATATCAGGGAGTATCCCTTCTGAGAATAAAAACAGCTGGGAGCTTGTTAAGGTAATTACACAGGGGAAAGGATAACGTACTGGGAACTCCTCAGAAGAATCTGATTTGTGGTGAGGGGGAGAGAGATAAAAGCTCATTTAGGAACGACATGAACATGCTGCATAGGTAGCTGTTTATCAGTAAATATCTCCACTGAGATTAAGAAAAGCAGTAGCTTAATAAATTAAGTACTTGCTGGTATGGTTACTGTACTGGTACCCTCCACAAAAGGATCTGGATTGTGGTGAGGGAACAGAGAAAAAAAGCTCATTTATGACCTGAACTTACGAAGCGAGTAGGCAGCAGTATATCAGGAGTAAACCTTCTGAGAATAAAAACAGATGGAGCTTGTTAAGGTAATTACCACAGGGGAAAGGATCATATCCTGGGAACTCCTCAGAAGAATCTGATTTGTGGTGAGGGGAGAGAGATAAAAGCTCATTTAGGAACGACATGAACATTCTGCGTAGGTAGCTGTTTATCAGTAAATATCTCCACTGAGATTAAGAAAAGCAGTAGCTAAATAAATGAAGTACTTCCTGGTACGTTTACTGTACTGGAAACTCCCCAAGAGAATCTGGATTGTGTTGAAGGAACAGAGAAAAAAAGCTCATTTAGGACCTGCCACTTACGAAGGGGTTAGGCAGCTGTATATCAGGGAGTATCCCTTCTGAGAATAAAAACAGCTGGTGCTGGTTAAGGTAATTACACAGGGGAAAGGATAATGTACTGGGAACTCCTCATAAGAATCTGATTTGTGGTGAGGGGAGAGAGATAAAAGCTCATTTAGGAAACGACATGAACATGCTGCGTAGGTAGCTGTTTATCAGAAAATATCTCCACTGAGATTAAGAAAAGCAGTAGCTTAATAAATAACGTACTTCCTGGTATGGTTACTGTACTGGTATCTCCCCAAAAGAATCTGGATTGTGGTGAGGGAACAGAGAAAAAGTACATTATCCTTTCCCCTGTGTAATTACCTTAACAAGCTCCAGCTGTTTTTTATTCTCAGAAGGTATACTCCCTGATATACAGCTACCTACCCCTTCGTAAGTGCAGGTCCTAAATGAGCTTTTTTCTCTGTTCCCTCACCACGATCCAGATTCTTTTGGGGAGTTACCAGTACAGTAACCAATACCAGGAAGTACTTAATTTATTAAGCTACTGCTTTTCTTAATCTCATTGGAGATATTTACTGATAAACAGCTACCTATGCAGCATTTTCATGTCGTTCCTAAATGAGCTTTTATCTCTCTCCCCTCACCACAAATGAGATTCTTCTGAGGAGTTCCCAGTACAATATCCTTTCCCCTGTGTAATTACCTTAACAAGCTCCAGCTTTTTTTATTCTCAGAAGGGATACTCCCTGATATACAGCTGCCTACCCCCTTCGTAAGTGCAGGTCCTAAATGAGCTTTTTTCTCTCTCCCATCACCACAAATCAGATTCTTCTGAGGAGTTCCCAGTACATTATCCTTTCCCCTGTGTAATTACCTTAACCAGCTCCAGCTGTTTTTATCCTCAGAAGGGATACGCCCTGATATACAGCTGCCTACCCCATCGTAAGTGCAGTTCCTAAATGAGCTTTTTTCTCTGTTCCCTCACCACAATCCAGATTCTTTTGGGGAGTTACCAGTACAGTAACCAAACCATTAAGTACTTAATTTATTAAGCTACTGCTTTTCTTAATCTCAGTGGAGATATTTACTGATAAACAGCTACCTACGCAGCATGTTCATGTCGTTCCTAAATGAGCTTTTATCTCTCTCCCCTCACAACAAATCAGATTCTTCTGAGGAGTTCCTAGTACATTATCCTTTCCCCTATGTAATTACCTTATGAAGCTCCAGCTGTTTTTATTCTCAGAAGGTTTACTCCCTGATATACAGCTGCCTACCCCCTTCGTAAGTGCAGGTCCTAAATGAGCTTTTTTTCTGTTCTCTCACCACAATCCAGATTCTTTGGGGAGTTACCAGTACAGTAACCATACCAGGAAGTACTTAATTTATTAAGCTACTGCTTTTCTTAATCTCATTGGAGATATTTACTGATACTCAGCTACCTATGCAGCATGTTCATGTCGTTCCTAAATGAGCTTTTATCTCTCTCCCCTCACCACAAATCAGACTCTTCTGAGGAGTTCCCAGTACATTATCCTTTCCCCTGTGTAATTACCTTAACCAGCTCCAGCTGTTTTTATTCTCAGAAGGGATACTCCCTGATATACAGCTGCCTACCCCCTTCGTAAGTGCAGGTCCTAAATGAGCTATTTTCTCTGTTCCCTCACCACAATCCAGATTCTTTTGGGGAGTTACCAGTACAGTAACCATACCAGGAAGTACTTAATTTATTAAGCTACTGCTTTTCTTAATCTCAGTGGAGATATTTACTGATAAACAGCTACCTACGCAGCATGTTCATGTCGTCCCAAATGAGCTTTTATCTCTCTCCCCTCACCACAAATCAGATTCTTCTGAGGAGTTCCCAGTACATTATCCTTTCCCCTGTGTAATAACTTAACAAGCTCCAGCTGTTTTTATTCTCAGAAGGGATACTCCCTGATATACAGCTGCCTACTCCTTTTCATAAGTGCAGGGCCCTAAATGTGCTTTTTTCTCTGTTCCTCACCACAATCCAGATTCTTTTGGGGAGTTACCAGTACAGTAACCATACCAGGAAGTACTTAATTTATTCAGCTACTGCTTTTCTTTTTTTTTTTCTCAAATTTTTATTATCAAACTGACGTACAGAGAGGTTACAGTATCATACGTTGGGCATTGGATACATTTCTTGTACTGTTTGTTGCCTTGTCCCTCATGCCCCCCTCCCCTCCCCCCCCTTTCCCTCCCCCCCTCAGTTGTTCAGTTCACTTACACCAAAGAGTTTTGCAAGTATTGCTTTTGTAGTTATTTCTCTTTTTTTACCCTGTGTCTCTCGAATTTGGTATTCCCTTTGAATTTCCTACTTCCAATACCAGTAAACACGGTTTCCAATATACTCAGATAAGATTACAGAGATAGTGTAGGTACAAACATAGGAAGGTGATACAAAACATTATCAATAATAGAAACTACACATACACATAGGACGTTGAAAGTAGTTACAACTGTGATATATCACTTGTTTCCATAACATGGAGTTCATTTCATTTAGCATCCTCTTATGTGTTTCTAAGGGTATAGCTATTGGGCCTTGTGATGCTCTGCTATGGCTTGCCTAAACCTGTACTAATTGTTCCCAATAAGGGAGGCCATAGTGTCCATGTTTCTTTGGGTCTGGCTCACTTCACTTAGTATAACTTTTTCCAAGTTCTTCCATTTCCTTACAAATGGAACAATGTCATTTTTTCTGATAGAGGCATAAAATTCCATTGTGTATATGTACCACATTTTCCTGATCCATTCATCTATGGAGGGGCATCTGGGTTGGTTCCAGCTTCTCGCTGTGACAAATTGTGCTGCGATGAACATTGTTGTGCTGGTGGCATTACTGTGATTTTGTTTGTGGGCTTTTGGATAGATACCCAACAGTGGGGCTGCTGGGTCATAGGGGAGTTCTATATTGAGCCTTCTGAGGAATCTCCATACTGCTTGCCAGAGTGGCTGAACCAGTTTACATTCCCAACAACAATGAAGTAGGGTTCCCTTTTGGCCACATCCCCTCCAACAATTGTTATTATTAGTTTTCTTGATATATGACTTTCTTGCTGGGGTGAGATGGAATCTCAATGTTGTTTTGATTTGCATTTCCTTTATGGCCAGTGATGTAGAGCATTTTTTCATATGACTATTGGCCATTCTCATTTCCTCATCAGAGAAGTTTCTTTGTAAGTCTTTAGCCCACTTGATGAGGGGGCTATTGGTTCTTTGCAGTTTTGTTTTGGAAGAAGGTAATTTTTTTAGTTCTGCATATATTTTAGAGATGAGGCCTTTGTCTGTTGAATGTCCGGTAAAGATTTTCTCCCAGTCTGTGGGCTTTCTGTTTATCTTGAGAGCTATGTCCTTTGCCGTGCAGAAGCTCTGGAGTTTGATGCAGTCCCATTTGTCCAACCTTTCTTTGATTTGTAGCCTTTCAGGGTCTTTGTTAAGGAAGTTCTGTCCTGTGCCTAGGAGCCCAAGTGTTTCTCCTACTCCTTCCTTTAGTGTCTTCAGGGTGCCTGTTTTGATTTCAAGGTCTTTAATCCATTTGGAATTGATTTTGGTGCAGGGTGATATATAAGGATCTAGTTTTAGTTTGTTGCATGTGTTGAGCCAGTTTTGCCAGCACCACTTGTTAAAGAGGCTATCTTTCTTCCATACTATTGTTTTAGCTCCTTTATCAAAGATTAAGTAGGCATAGTTCTGTGGGTTTAATTCTGGGTCTTCAATTCTGTTCCATTGGTCTTCAGGCCTGTTCCGGTGCCAATACTAAGCTGTTTTTATTACTATAGCTTTATAATACAGCTTGAAGTTGGGTATTGTAATTCCTCCAGCACTGTTCTTTCTGCTTAGGAGTGTTTTTGCTATTCTAGGTCTTTTATTGTTCCATATGAATTTCTGGATTGCTTCCCCTATTTCATTAAAGAATGGTGTTGGGATATTAATGGGTATTGCATTGAATTTGTAGATAGCCTTTGGCAATATTGCCATTTTGATTACATTAATCCTCCCAATCCAGGAGCATGGGAGGTTTTTCCATTTTCTTAGTTCTGACTTAATTTCATTTTTCAAGCTTTTAAAGTTCTCTTCAAAGAGGTCTTTCACTTCTTTGGTTAAGGTTATTCCTAGGTATTTTATATTTTGGGGGGCTATTGCAAAAGGAGTTGCTTTCCTGACTTCAGCCTCGGTCTTCGGGTTGTTAGCATAGAGAAAGGCCGTTGATTTTTGAAGGTTTATTTTATATCCTGCAACTTTGCCAAAGTTTTGTATCAGCTCTAGTAGCTTGGGGGTAGAGTCTATGGGATTCTTTAGGTATAGGATCATGTCATCTGCGAAGAGAGAAAGTTTAACTTCATCTTTTCCTATTTGGATCCCCTTTATATTCTCTTCTTGCCTAATTGCTCTGGCTAGGAATTCTAGTACTATGTTGAAGAGCAGGGGAGAGAGTGGACATCCCTGCCTTGTTCCTGATTTAAAGGGAATGGCTTTAGTTTTTCACCATTTAGAGTTATGCTTGCTGTTGGTTTGTCATAAACTGCGTTGATTATATTCAGGAATGTTCCCTGGAATCCCAGTTTTTCCAGGGCTTTTAGCATAAATGGGTGCTGGATTTTATCGAACGCTTTTTCCGCATCCAGCGATAAAACCATGTGGTTCTTTACCTTGCTCCGGTTGATGTGGTGGATTACATTAATTGACTTGCGTATATTAAACCAGCTTTGCATCCCTGGGATGAATCCAGTTTGATCGTGGTGTATGATTTTTTTGATGACCTGTTGAAGTCGATTGGCCAGAATTTTGTTTAGAATTTTTGCATCTATGTTCATCAGGGAGATTGGTCTGTAGTCCTCTTTCCGTGATGAGTCTCTGCCTGGTTTTGGGATGAGGGTTATACTGGCTTCATAAAATGAGTCTGGCAGTGAACGTTCTCTTTCAATTTCATTGAAGAGTTTGAGAAATATTGGAGTGAGTTCTGTTTTGAAGGCCTTGTAGAATTCTGCGGTGAATCCATCTGGACCTGGGCTTTTCTTGGATGGGAGATCATTTATTGCTGTTTCTATTTCAACACTGGATATGGGTCTGTTTAGAAGGTTTAAGTCTTCATAGTTGAGTTGGGGGGTATCAATTTTTTCTAGGAAATCATCCATTTCTTCCAAGTTCTCGAATTTGTTGGCATAAAGGTTTGCAAAATAGTCCCTTATTATTTTCTGAATTTCGGTTATTTCTGTGGTGATGCTACCTGTTTCATCTCTTATCTTGTTTAATTGAGTGTGCTGCCTTCGTTCTTTGGTCAGGTTTGCCAGGGGTCTGTCTATCTTGTTGATTTTTTCAAAGAACCAACTCTTTGTTTTGTTGATTCTTTCGATGGTATTTTTCGTCTCTAATTGATTTAATTCTGATTTGATTTTAATTATTTGCTTCCGTCTATTGACTTGGGGTTTCGCTTGCTGTTCTCTCTCCAGAAAATTAAGGTGCTTCCTTAAATTACTGAGTTGCTGTTTCTCCAGTTTGTTGATGTATGTACTCAGAGATATAAATTTTCCTCTGAGTACTGCCTTTGCTGTGTCCCAAAGGAGCTGGTACTTTGTGCCCTCAACTTGGTTGAAGTCCATAAACATTTGAATTTCTGTTTTAATTTCTTCAATGATTCACTGATGGTTCAGCAGTGTGTTCTTTAGTCTCCATGAATTGTGGGATTTTCTGTGGTGGCTGAATGAGTTGAGCTCTAATTTTATTCCATTGTGGTCTGGAAGAATGCAGGGAATGATTTTGATACTTCTGAATTTGTACAGATTTTCTTTGTGCCCTAAGATGTGATCTATTTTGGAGAATGTTCCGTGTGCTGCCGAAAAGAATGTGTATTCTGTCCTTGCTGGGTGGAATATTCTGTAGATGTCGATTAAGTCTAGTTGGTCTATGCAATTGTTTAGTTCTGTGGTTTCTTTGTTCAGTTTTTGGCGTGTTGATCTGTCCAGAGGTGATAGTGGAGTGTTAAAGTCCCCCACTATCATTGTGTTTGGGTCTATGAATGTTTTTAGAGCCAGTAGTGTTTGTTTGATGAAGTTGGGTGCTCCTGCATTTGGCATGTAGATATTTAGAATGGTTATTTCTTCCTGTTGGAGAGATCCTTTTACTAGTATGTAGTAACCATCTTTGTCTCTTCTTACCTTTTTTAATTTGAAGTCAATTTTGTCTGATACTAGGATTGCAACTCCAGCCTGCTTATGGGGGCCATTTGCTTGATAGATTTGTTTCCAGCCTTTCACTTTTAGAAGATGTTTACTTTTGCTGGATAGATGTGTCTCTTGGAGGCAGCAGAAAGATGGATCTTGATTTTTGATCCAAGTTATGAGCCTATGTCGTTTGATTGGAGAATTAAGTCCATTAATGTTGACAGTTAGGATTGAGAGGTGATCGTTTGTTCCTTTCATTATCACTGTCTTGTTTAAAGCTGTGTCTTCCCATTTCTTGATCTAGTGTTTACTAATTAGGGTTCATTTCTCTGTCTGTGTTGGGATCTTGATTATTTTCCCTGTATAGTACATCTTTAAGGATTTTGTGTAAAGCTGGTTTGGTGGAGATATATTGTTTCAGTTTTTCCTTATTGTGGAAGACTTTTGTTTGACCTTCGGCTATGAAGGAGAGTTTGGCGGGGTACAGAATTCTTGGTTGGTAGTTATTTTTATTTAGAGTTTGGTATACTTCATTCCAGGCTCTCCTTGCTTTCATGGTCTCTGCTGAGAAGTCCGGGGTAATTCTGATTGCTTTTCCTTTATATGTGATTGTTTTCTTTGCCCTAACACCTTTGAGTATTTTTTCCTTGCACTCTGCTGAAGCTGTTTTGATCACAATGTGTCGGTGGGAAGTCCTATTCTGGTCTGGTCGATTTGGGGTTCTAAATGCTTCTTGTATCTGTATAGGCCTTTCCTTCTGGATGTTTGGGAAGTTCTCAGCTAATATTCTGTTAAATAGGTTGCCTATCCCATTAACCTCTTTCTCCAAGTTTTCCTCAATACCTATTATCCTTAAATTGGGCTTCCTGATTGTGTCTTGAATCTCCTGTAGCGATCTGTTTTGTTGCTTGGACTGGATTTGTATTGATTTTTGATCTTTCTCCATAGAATCTAAGGAATTTTCAGCTCCTGAGATTCGATCCTCTGCTTCAGTTAGTCGGGACTGTAGGCTAGCTACTTGATTTCGAATCTCTTTTCCTTCTGACTGGTCTTTCCTGATGATTTCCATGTCATTTCTTAGGTCCTGTATGGACTTCTTTACTTCATTAACTTCATTACTTTGGTTTTGAGTGTTGTCTCTCAAATCTTTAAGTTGGGTAGCTATCTTTTCATTTGACTCTTGAAGCTCACTTATCTTTCTATTTGTGGATGCCATGAAATTCTCCATTAATTTTTGCTTTGCCTCCTCATGCTCTAACATAATTGACTGAAGAGATTCAAACTTTTCATTTATCATGTTTATCAGTAAACTTTGTAGAGCATTTTGGGGGTTTTCTTCTATGTTTTTGATTGACTGCTCTGCTTCCTGCTTGTTTTGGGTGGGGGATAAGACTTCATTATTTGCCATCTTTCTTGTGTTTCTTCTGCCCATTTGAATTGGGAATGCCAGTCTACCAGCACCTGTGAGCACTGTTTAAGACCCAAAGCAGCCCTTACCAAGCACTGTTGTGTAAATCTTACAATTTCACAATTATATACAGATAACTTGTATACCTGTCTATAAAGTTAGATTTGGTGTTCCTAAAGAATACAATTTCAATATAACATCTGATCCTGGGCCCTGTATTCAGTAGTTACTTATTTACTGTTACAACCTTATACGCAATTCTTGTTTTTATATTAAGTTCTTTTAGGACTGGCTTTCTCTATGAACCCCTTTGATTCACTCGTATTAAGCTGGGATATCCTCTATCCAATAACCAGGAGTCAATGGAGCCTGGAGGTCCAGGCAGTAAGTCAGGAGGGTAAGTTGGAGGTAGTAAAGAGAATAGAGTAAAGTGTATTGGGGGGGTGGTGGTGATTTTGGTTTAGTTTCAGTGACGTGGAAATGTGGAGAAGAGTAGAATCAGTAGAAAGCACATTGATAAAATGACAGACACTGGAGAGTTAGCAGAAAAGGGTGTAGGTGTTATTTATAGGAAAGTAATTTTTAAAGGAAGAGGACGCAACGAGAGAAATGAAGTAAAAATACTGGAAGACAGATACACAAAACAGAGAAAAATTATTTAACAAGGAAGCATAAGTAAATAAAAAGGAAAATAACAGAAAAGGGACAACCCAAGCAAATAAACAAACACAAAAAAAAACTTGATAAAACAAACCAGTAAAAATGGAAAACAAACAAAAAAAACAAAAAAAAAAAACAAAAAAAACAGCCAATGATGTTTCAGGTGTGAAAAAATTAAAAAGAAAATTTAAAAGAAAAGTTAAAAAAAAATGTTTGAAAAGAAAAAGAAACCAGTCTCTGGTTTCCCTGCAATGGACTGCAGTCTATTTTCCTGATTGGCTGGTTTGACTTGATTTCAGTTGGCAAGGGGTGGATCTGTTCTGACCTTCTCCCCTGTTGGTGCAATCGTGGGTCTCTGAGGTTCGCACAGCTTGCAGGCAGGCCTTGAGCGTCCTCTGTCGATGGGGACGTGGGCAGTCACAGGAACTGTGGCTCCTCTGTCTGCTGTGGGGCCACTGCCTTTGATGCCTGGACTTGACTAGACTGTGAACTCAGCAGAGCGTGGAGCCTCTGGCCTGTTTTGCTCCACTAAGAGTTGCTTGCCTGAAGGAGGAGGCCTCTTTGGCATAGGTAGCTATGGAATGCAGCTCCGTTTTGGGCTGGGAATTAGTTTCCTCTGTGACGGGACCGTTTAGCTCTCCCCGGAACTGTTTGTTCCTCCTTCTGTTATTTCCGTGCCCCTGGTAGCTGCTCCCAGCTTTTGCTTTAAGTTTAGAAGTTCCGGCGGGCAGGTCGGGGCATCTCTGGATAATCCCCGGACTCCCCTCCCACCAGGGCAGGGGGCGTTCTTCTGGGCGTAGCTGGTTCTCACTGATTCCGCCCCTCCTGCCCTTTTCAAAGATGGCTTTTTTGGCCTCGCTTTCCCCAGGCCCACTTCAGTTCCAGTCGGGTCTGACCCTATGCCAGTGGCAAAGATGGCGCTTTGCTCTGGCGGTGGGGACAGGGGTGCCTTCCAGAAGCTGGACTGTAGGCACAAGGAAGAATAATTTTAATTTTTTTTTTTGCGGGGTACTCACGCTGTCTATGCGATGTCAGGTCCTCCGTGCTCGGCTGCCGTCTGGAGTATTTCTCCCTTTAGCTGCGCGGAGTGTGGGGGGCTGTGCCTGGCACTGTGCCGGAGCCGGCGCTGGCGCCGCGGCGGGACACCGCCCAGAGCTCAAAACTGTGTTTTCAGACCAGCAAAATCGATTTTCCCTTCCTGTTCAGAATCCCTGTACTGTTAGAACTTACTTTGGCTGTCTTTCTCAGAGAAACGGTTTCTATGAGGTGAGAAAACTACGATATCGGAGGTAGCTCTGCAGGGCTCAGCCGCTCCTCCGCCATCTTCCCCGGAAGTAGCTACTGCTTTTCTTAATCTCAGTGGAGATATTTACTGATAAACAGCTACCTATGCAGCATGTTCATGTCGTTTCTAAATGAGCTTTTATCTCTCTCCCCTCACCACAAATCAGATTCTTCTGAGGAGTTCCCAGTACATTATCCTTTCCCCTGTGTAATTACCTTAACAAGCTCCAGATGTTTTTATTCTCAGAAGGGATACTCCCTGATATACAGCTGCCTACCCCCTTCGTAAGTGCAGGTCGTAAATGAGCTTTTTTCTCTGTTATCTCACCACAATCCAGATTCTTTTTGGGAGTTACCAGTACAGTAACCATACCAGGAAGTACTTAATTTATTAAGCTACTGCTTTTCTTAATCTCAGTGGAGATGTTTACTGATAAACAGCTACCTACGCAGCGTGTTCATGTCGTTCTTAAATGAGCTTTTATCTCTCTCCCCTCACCACAAATCACATTATTCTGAGCAGTTCCCAGTACATTATCCTTTCCCCTGTGTAATTACCTTAACAAGCTCCAGCTGTTTTTATTCTCAGGAGGGATACTCCCTGATATACAGCAGCCTACCCCCTTCGTGAGTGCAGGTCCTAAATGAGCTTTTTTCTCTGTTCCCTCACCACAATCCAGATTCTTTTGGGGAGTTACCAGTACAGTAACCATACCAGGAAATACTTAATTTATTAAGCTACTGCTTTTCTTAATCTCAGTGGCGATATTTACTGATAAACAGCTACCTATGCAGCATTTTCATGTCGTTCTTAAATGAGCTTTTATCTCTCTCCCCTCACCACAAATCAGATTCTTCTGAGGAGTTCCCAGTACATTATCCTTTCCCCTGTGTAATTACCTTAATAAGCTCCAGGTGTTTTTATTCTCAGAAGGGATACTCCCTGGTATGCAGCTGCCTACCCCCTTCGTAACTGCAGGTCCTAAATGAGCTTTTTCCTCTGTTCCCTCACCACAATCCAGATTCTTTTGGGGAGTGACCAGTACAGTAACCATACCAGGAAGTACTTAATTTATTAAGCTACTGCTTTTCTTAATCTCAGTGGAGATATTTACTGATAAACAGCTACCTATGCCGCATTTTCATGTCCTTCCTAAATGAGCTTTTATCTCTCTCCCCTCACCACAAATCAGATTCTTCTGAGGAGTTCCCAGGACATTATCCTTTCCCCTGTGTAATTACCTTAACAAGCTCCAGCTGTTTTTATTCTCAGAAGGGATACTCCCTGATATACAGCTGCCTACCCCCTTCGTAAGTGCAGGTCCTAAATGAGCTTTTTTCTCTGTTCCCTCACCACAATCCAGATTCTTTTGGGGAGTTACCAGTACAGTAACCATACCAGGAAGTACTTAATTTATTAAGCTACTGCTTTTCTTAATCTCAGTGGAGATATTTACTGATAAACAGCTACCTACGCAGCATGTTCATGTCGTTCCTAAATGAGCTTTTATCTCTCTCCCCTCACCACAAATCAGATTCTTCTGAGGAGTTCCCAGTACATTATCCTTTCCCCTGTGTAATTACCTTAATAAGCTCCAGCTGTTTTTATTCTCAGGAGGGATACTCCCTGATATACAGATGCCTACCCCCTTCGTGAGTGCAGGTCCTAAATGAGCTTTTTTCTCTGTTCCCTCACCACAATCCAGATTCTTTTGGGGAGTTACCAGTACAGTAACCATACCAGGAAATACTTAATTTATTAAGCTACTGCTTTTCTTAATCTCAGTGGCGATATTTATTGATAAACAGCTACCTATGCAGCATTTTCATGTCGTTCCTAAATGAGCTTTTATCTCTCTCCCCTCACCACAAATCAGATTCTTCTGAGGAGTTCCCAGTACATTATCCTTTCCCCTGTGTAATTACCTTAATAAGCTCCAGGTGTTTTTATTCTCAGAAGGGATACTCCCTGATATGCAGCTGCCTACCCCCTTCGTAACTGCAGGTCCTAAATGAGCTTTTTCCTCTGTTCCCTCACCACAATCCAGATTCTTTTGGGGAGTGACCAGTACAGTAACCATACCAGGAAGTACTTAATTTATTAAGCTACTGCTTTTCTTAATCTCAGTGGAGATATTTACTGATAAACAGCTACCTATGCCGCATTTTCATGTCCTTCCTAAATGAGCTTTTATCTCTCTCCCCTCACCACAAATCAGATTCTTCTGAGGAGTTCCCAGGACATTATCCTTTCCCCTGTGTAATTACCTTAACAAGCTCCAGCTGTTTTTATTCTCAGAAGGGATACTCCCTGATATACAGCTGCCTACCCCCTTCGTAAGTGCAGGTCCTAAATGAGCTTTTTTCTCTGTTCCCTCACCACAATCCAGATTCTTTTGGGGAGTTACCAGTACAGTAACCATACCAGGAAGTACTTAATTTATTAAGCTACTGCTTTTCTTAATCTCAGTGGAGATATTTACTGATAAACAGCTACCTACGCAGCATGTTCATGTCGTTCCTAAATGAGCTTTTATCTCTCTCCCCTCACCACAAATCAGATTCTTCTGAGGAGTTCCCAGTACATTATCCTTTCCCCTGTGTAATTACCTCAACAAGCTCCAGCTGTTTTTAATCTCAGAAGGGATACTCCCTGATATACAACTGCCTACCCCCTTCGTAAGTGCAGGTCCTAAATGAGCTTTTTTCTCTGTTCCCTCACCAGAATCCAGATTCTTTTGGGGAGTTACCAGTACAGAAACCATAGCAGGTACTTAATTTATTAAGCTACTGCTTTTCTTAATCTCAATGGATATATTTACTGATAAACAGCTACCTACGCAGCATGTTCATGTCGTTCGTAAATGAGCTTTTATCTCTCTCCCCTCACCACAAATCAGATTCTTCTGAGGAGTTCCCAGTACATTATCCTTTCCCCTGTGTAATTACCTTAACAAGCTCCAGCTGTTTTTATTCTCAGAAGGGGTACTCCCTGATATACTGCTGCCTACTCCCTTCGTAAGTGCAGGTCCTAAAGGAGCTTTTTTATCTGTTCCCTCACCACAATCCAGATTCTGTTGGGGAGTTACCAGTACAGTAACCATACCAGGAAGTACTTAATTTATTAAGCTACTGCTTTTCTTAATCTCAGTGGAGATATTTACTGATAAACAGCTACCTATGCAGCATTTTCCTGTCGTTCCTAAATGAGCTTTTATCTCTCTCCCCTCACCACAAATCAGATTCTTCTGAGGAGTTCCCAGTACATTATCCTTTCCCCTGTGTAATTACCTTAACTAGCTCCAGCTATTTTTATTCTCAGAAGGGATACTCCCGGATATACAGCTGCCTACCCCCTTCGTAAGTGCAGGTCCTAAATGAGCTTTTTTCTCTGTTCCCTCACCACAATCCATTTTCTTTTGGGGAGTTACCAGTACAGTAACCATACCAGGAAGTACTTAATTTATTAATCTACTGCTTTTCTTAATCAGTGGAGATATTTACTGATAAACAGCTACCTACGCAGCGTGTTCATGTCGTTCCTAAATGAGCTTTTATCTCTCTCCCCTCACCACAAATCAGATTGTTCTGAGCAGTTCCCAGTACATTATCCTTTCCCCTGTGTAATTACCTTAACAAGTTCCAGCTGTTTGTATTCTCAGAAGGGATACTCCCTGATATACAGCTGCCTACCCCCTTCGTAAGTGCAGGTCCTAAATGAGCTTTTTTCTCTGTTCCCTCACCACAATCCAGATTCTTTGGGGAGTTACCAGTACAGTAACCATACCAGTAAGTACTTAATTTATTAAGCTAATGCTTTTCTTAATCTCAGTGGCGATATTTACTGATAAACAGCTACCTATGCAGCATGTTCATGTCGTTCCTAAATGAGCTTTTATCTCTCTCCCCTCAGCACAAATCAGATTCTTCTGAGGAGTTCCCAGTACATTATCCTTTCCCCTGTGTAATTACCTTAATAAGCTCCAGCTGTTTTTATTCTCAGAAAGGATACTCCCTGATATGCAGCTGCCTACCCCCTTCGTAACTGCAGGTCATAAATGAGCTTTTTCCTCTGTTCCCTTACCACAATCCAGATTCTTTTGGGGAGTGACCAGTACAGTAACCATACCAGGAAGTACTTAATTTATTAAGCTACTGCTTTTCTTAATCTCAGTGGAGATATTTACTGATAAACAGCTACCTATGCAGCATTTTCATGTCCTTCCTAAATGAGCTTTTATCTCTCTCCCCTCACCACAAATCAGATTCTTCTGAGGAGTTCCCAGGACATTATCCTTTCCCCTGTGTAATTACCTTACCAAGCTCCAGCTGTTTTTATTCTCAGAAGGGATACTCTCTGATATACAGCTGCCTACCCCCTTCGTAAGTGCAGGTCCTAAATGAGCTTTTTTCTCTGTTCCCTCACCAAAATCCAGATTATTTTGGGGAGTTACCAGTACAGGAACCATACCAGGAAGTACTTAATTTATTAAGCTACTGCTTTTCTTAATCTCAGTGGAGATATTTACTGATAAACAGCTACCTACGCACCATGTTCATGTCTTTCCTAAATGAGCTTATATTTCTCTCCCCTCACTACAAATCAGATTCTTCTGAGCAGTTCCCAGTACATTATCCTTTCCCCTGTGTAATTACCTTAACAACCTCCAGCTGTTTTTATTCTCATAAGGGATACTCCCCGATATACAGCTGCCTACCCACTTCGTAAGTGCAGGTCCTAAATGAGCTTTTTTCTCTGTTCCCTCACCACAATCCAGATTCTTTTGGGGAGTTACCAGTACAGTAACCATACCAGGAAATACTTAATTTATTAAGCTACTGCTTTTCTTAATCTCAGTGGAGATATTTACTGATAAACAGCTACCTAAGCATCATGTTCATGTCGTTCCTAAATGAGCTTTTATCTCTTTCCCCTAACCACAAATCAGATTCTCCTGAGGAGTTCCCAGTACATTATCCTTACCCCTATGTAATTACCTTAACAAGCTCCAGCTGTTTTTATTCTCAGTAGGTTTACTCCCTGATATACAGCTGCCTACCGCCTTCGTAAGTGCACGTCCCAAATGAGCTTTTTTCTCTGTTCCCTCACCACAATCCAGATTCTTTTGGGGAGTTACCAGTACAGTAACCATACCAGGAAGTACTTAATTTATTAAGCTGCTGCTTTTCTCAATCTCAGTGGAGATATTTACTGATAAACAGCTACCTATGCAGCATTTTCATGTCGATCATAAATGAGCTTTTATCTCTCTCCCCTCACCACGAATCAGATTCTTCTGAGGAGTTCCCAGTACATTATCCTTTCCCCGGTGTAATTATCTTAACAAGCTCCAGCTGTTTTTATTCTCAGAAGGTTTACTCCCTGATATACAGCTGCCTACCGCCTTCGTAAGTGCACGTCCCAAATGAGCTTTTTTCTCTGTTCCCTCACCACAATCCAGATTCTTTTGGGGAGTTACCAGTACAGTAACCATACCAGGAAGTACTTAATTTATTAAGCTATTGCTTTTCTTAATCTCAGTGGAGATATTTACTGATAAAAAGCTACCTAAGCATCATGTTCATGTCGTTCCTAAATGAGCTTTTATCTCTTTCCCCTCACCACAAATCAGATTCTCCTGAGGAGTTCCCAGTACATTATCCTTACCCCTATGTAATTACCTTAACAAGCTCCAGCTGTTTTTATTCTCAGTAGGTTTACTCCCAGATATACAGCTGCCTAACCCCTTCGTAAGTGCAGGTCCTAAATGAGCTTTTTTCTCTGTTCCCTCACCACAATCCAGATTCTATTGGGGAGTTACCAGTACAGTAACCATACCAGGAAGTATTTAATTTATTAAGCTACTGCTTTTCTTAATCTCAGTGGAGATATTTACTGATAAACAGCTACCTACGCAGCATGTTCATGTCGTTCCTAAATGAGCTTTTATCTGTCTCCCCTCACCACAAATCAGATTCTTCTGAGGAGTTCCCAGTACATTATCCTTTCCCCTGTGTCATTACCTTAACAAACTCCAGCTGTTTTTATTCTCAGAAGGTTTACTCCCTGATATACGGCTGCCTACCCCCTTCATAAGTGCAGGTCCTAAAGGAGCTTTTTTCTCTGTTCCCTCACCACAACCCAGATTCTTTTGGGGAGTTAACAGTACAGTAACCATACCAGGAAGTACTTAATTTATTAAGCTGCTGCTTTTCTCAATCTCAGTGGAGATATTTACTGATAAACAGCTACCTATGCAGCATGTTCATGTCGATCATAAATGAGCTTTTATCTCTCTCCCCTCACCACAAATGAGATTCTTCTGAGGAGTTCCCAGTACATTATCCTTTCCCCTGTGTAATTACCTTAAGTAGCTCCAGCTGTTTTTATTCTCAGAAGGGATACTCCCTGATATACAGCTGCCTACCCCCTTCGTAAGTGCAGGTCCTAAATGAGCTTTTTTCTCTGTTCCCTCACCACAATCCATTTTCTTTTGGGGAGTTACCAGTACAGTAACCATACCAGGAAGTACTTAATTTATTATTCTACTGCTTTTCTTAATCAGAGGAGATATTTACTGATAAACAGCTACCTACGCAGCGTGTTCATGTCGTTCCTAAATGAGCTTTTATCTCTCTACCCTCACCACAAATCAGATTCTTCTGAGGAGTTCCCAGTACATTATCCTTTCTCCTGTGTAATTACCTTATCAAGCTCCAGCTGTTTTTATTCTCAGAAGGTTTACTCCCTGATATACAGCTGCCTACCCCCTTCGTAAGTGCAGGTCCTAAATGAGCTTTTTTATCTGTTCCCTCACCACAATCCAGATTCTTTTGGGGAGTTACCAGTACAGTAACCATATCAGGAAGTACTTAATTTATTAAGCTACTGCTTTTCTTAATCTCAGTGGAGATATTTACTGATAAACAGCTACCTAGGAAGCATGTTCATGTCGTTCCTAAATGAGCTTTTATCTCTCTCCCCTCACCACAAATCAGATTCTTCTGAGGAGTTCCCAGTACATTATCCTTTCCCCTGTGTAATTACCTTAACTTGCTCCAGCTGTTTTTATTCTCAGAATTTTACTCCCTGATATACAGCTGCCTACCCCCTTCGTAAGTGCAGGTCCTAAATGAGCTTTTTTCTCTGTTCCCTCACCACAATCCAGATTCTTTTGGGTAGTTTCCAGTACAGTAACCATACCAGGAAGTACTTAATTTATTAAGCTACTGCTTTTCTTAATCTCAGTGGAGATATTTACTGATAAACAGCTACCAATGCAGCATTTACATGTCGTTCCTAAATGAGCTTTTATCTCTCTCCCCTCAACACAAATCAGATTCTTCTGAGGAGTTCCCAGTACATTATCCTTTCCCCTGTGTATTTACCCTAACAAGCTCCAGCTGTTTTTATTCTCAGAAGGGACACTCCCTGATATACAACTGCCTACCCCTTCCTAAGTGCAGGTCGTAAATGAGCTTTTTTCTCTGTTCCCTCACCACAATCCAGATTCTTTTGGGAAGTTACCAGTACAGTAACAATACCAGGAAGTACTTAGTTTATTAAGCTACTGCATTTCTTAATCTCAGTGGAGATATTTACTGATAAACAGCTACCAATGCAGCATTTTCATGTCATTCCTAAATGAGCTTTTAACTCTCTCCCCTCACCACAAATCAGATTCTTCTGAGGAGTTCCCAGTACACTATCCTTTCCCCTGGGTAATTACCTTAACAAGCTGCAGCTGTTTTTATTCTCAGAAGGGATCCTCCCTGGTATACAGCTGCCTACGACCTTCGTAAGTGCAGGTCCCATATGAGCTTTTTTCTCTGTTCCCTCACCACAATCCAGATTCTTTTGGGGAGTTACCAGTACAGTAACCATACCAGGAAGTACTTAATTTATTAAGCTCCTACTTTTCTTAATCTCAGTGGAGATATTTACTGATAAACAGCTACCGACGCAGCATGTTCATGTCGTTCCTAAATGAGCTTTTATCTCTCTCCCCTCACCACAAATCAGATTCTTCTGAGGAGTTCCCAGTACATTATCCTTTCCCCTATGTAATTACCTTAACAAGCTCCAGCTGTTTTTATTCTCATAAGGTTTACTCCCTGATGTACAGCTGCCTCCCCCCTTCGTAAGTGCAGGTCCTAAATTAGCTTTTTTCTCTGTTCCCTCAACACAATCCAGATTCTTTTGGGAAGTTACCAGTACAGTAACAATACCAGGAAGTACTTAGTTTATTAAGCTACTGCTTTTCTTAATCTCAGTGGAGATATTTACTGATAAACAGCTACCTATGCAGCATTTTCATGTCGTTCATAAATGAGCTTTTATCTCTCTCCCCTCACCACAAATCAGATTCTTCTGAGGAGTTCCCAGTACACCATCCTTTCCCCTGTGTAATTACCTTAACAAGCTCCAGCTGTTTTTATTCTCAGAAGGGATACTCCCTGATATACAGATGCCTACCCCCTTCGTAAGTGCAGGTCCTAAATGAGCTTTTTTCTCTGTTCCCTCACCACAATCCAGATTCTTTTGGGGAGTTACCAGTACAGTAAGCGTACCAGGAAGTACTTAATTTATTAAGCTTCTGCTTTTCTTAATCTCAGTGGAGATATTTACTGATAAACAGGTACCTACGCAGCATGTTCATGTCGTTCTGAAATGAGCTTTTATCTCGCTCCCCTCACCACAAATCAGATTCTTCTGAGTAGTTCCCAGTACATTATCCTTTCCCCTGCTTAATTACCTAAACTAGCTCCAGCTGTTTTTATTCTCAGAAGGGATACTCCTTGATATACAGCTGCCTATCCCTGTCGTAAGTGCAGTTCCTAAATGAGCTTTTTTCTCTGTTCCCTCACCAAAATCTATATTCTTTTGGGGAGTTACCAGTACAGTAACCATACCAGGAAGTACTTAATATATTAAGCTACTGCTTTTCTTAATCTCAGTGGAGCTATTTACTGATAAACTGCTACCTACGCAGCATGTTCATGTCGTTCCTAAATGAGCTTTTATCTCTCTCCCCTCACCACAAATCAGATTCTTCTGAGGAGTTCCCAGTACATTATCCTTTCCCCTGTGTAATTACCTTAACAAGCTCCAGCAGTTTTTATTCTCAGAAGGTTTACTCCCTGATAAACAGCTGCCTACCCCCTTCGTAAGTGCAGGTGCTAAATGAGCTTTTTCCCTGTTCCCTCACCACAATCCAGATTATTTTCGGGAGTTACCAGTACAGTAACCCTACCAGGAATTACTTAATTTATTAAGCTACTGTTTTTCTTAATCTCAGTGGAGATATTTACTGATAAACAGCTACCTACGCAGCATGTTCATGTCGTTCCTAAATGAGCTTTTATCTCTTTCCCCTCACCAGAAATCAGATTCTTCTGAGGAGTTCCCAGTACATTTTCCTTTCCCCTGTGTAATTACCTTAACAAGCTCCAGCTGTTTTTACTCTCAGAAGGGATACTCCCTGATGCAGGAAGCCGGCAACAAGGCCATTACAAGATGGCTCCTACTTCCTTGCAGCCTTACTGGTAAATAACGGCAAAGCCTAACGGATTTACCGGCCTGAACCCTGCGCATGCGCAAGTGAGTTCTAGTCCCAGCCAATCCCGTGGCAGCTGCTAGTAGCAACCAGTCACAGACCAATCAGGGAGCGACCCATGCTCACCCAACGGTATATAAGCAGGCGGTTTTGGCCTTTTGGTGCCCCTCGCTTCAGTTCTCCCTCAACCAAGCGGCTCCTCAATAAAATGTGATTGGGAAGGATCCTCGTGTGGTGGTCGCCTTTCCTCGCTGGACGGGGTTGCCGCCCGCCGCAACTGGTGCCGAAACCCGGGACCAGGCGAGGGGTCGAAGAGGATCCAGAACCCAACACATGAGGAGGTAACTTCCCTCAGTAAAGGGGGAAGTGGTTAGGCCTAAGGAAAATAAAAAAAAAGGAAAATAAAAATAAAAAGATGAAAGAAAGAAAAGGGAGACCCCATGAGGGTCTGGAGGAGGGACTGCAGCCCTCCGGAAAATCCTCGATCGCGCAGGCGGTGGGGACAAGACAGACAAAACAAAAGCAAACTCAAAAGGGACAAGGACCAGTTGCCCCATTGTATCCTTCTTTGGAGGAATTTAAGATTGATAACTCCTTCTCAGCTCTTAGTATAGAGGGCAGTGAATCAGAGAGCGAGGCCGAGAGTGGCCATACCTCGGGCAGCGAGCTGAGCCCAGAAGATGAAGAGGGCTTGGAGGAAGCCGCTGCTAGGTACGAAAAGGACAGATACGGACCTGGTTACCCCCTTGGGGCCAGGGCCCCCAGGCAAAAAACACCCTCTGCCCCCCCGCCTTATGCGGTGTCCGGGCGGAGCAACTTCATAAAGAGAAGTATGTGGTCTAGGTTGGCCACGGCTTTTCCAGTCTTTGAGAACCCAGTAACAGATGAAAGGACCTATGAGCCAGTCTCTTATAAACAACTAAGGGATCTAATGGAGTCAGTGCGCACATATGGAGTTACAGCCAGTTATACCACTGCCTTATTGCGGCGACTCACGGTTAATGCCATGACGCCCACCGATTGGTTTGAGATTGCGCGCACATGTCTCAGTCATGGGCAGTTCCTTGACTTTAGGTCCATTGTTCAGGACAAGGCACAAATACAATTCAGAAAGAATCTCCAAGAAGGGAGAGCCGAATGGTCGGTGGACATGCTTCTAGGACAGGGAGCTTATACAGTGGAACAGACCACCTACCCCTTTGAAGTCTACCGCCAGGTAAATGAGATATTTTACAAGGCTTGGCGGGCCTTGCCAAACAAAGGAGAGGTGGCTGGCAACCTTACAAAAGTGATTCAGGCGCCCAATGAACCATTTTCTGATTTTGTGGCACGCATGCTTGAGACGGCGGAGCGTGTACTTGGGAATTTGGATGCTGCCATGCCACTTGTACAACAAATAATCTATGAGCAAAGTACCAAGGAATTGTCGAAAGGGCTAACAAGAGCCTAAAGGAATTACTGCAAAAACAAAAAGGGGGAATAGCTGAGACAGCGACCCCCAGGGAAAGGCTTTCACTTGTACTCTTTACCTTAAATTTTTTAAATGTAAATGATGCCGGTGAGTCAGCTGCTGATAGGCATGCAGCCACTAAGGTCACCGTCAGAAAGGATATGGTCATGTGGAAAGAGGTTTTGAATAACAAATGGTATGGACCGGATCTGGTGATAACGAGATCCAGGGGAGCTGTTTGTGTTTTTCCTCAGGGCCAAGAAGTGCCTCACTGGGTGCCAACGAGATTGACCAGGCCTGTGGAAACGACAGAAGAAACCCATTGCGAAAATAAAGACTCGCAAGATGAAGACACCATCCACTTGCCCTGTGGTACAACTGATCCCCCTGCTACTTGCAACAGTGCTGACTGCAGCCCCGATGGCAGCAAAAGAAATGACACTGTGGGCTGTGACTAAGGCATGGCCAGTACCTATGCCCTTGCATGCAGATTCTCCCTTCCTCCCCACCTTGTTTTCTGCAGACTGCAACATGGAAGTCCCATGTATTACTCGTATTTTTACTACTATGCCTAGGGGGCAGTATGGTCTGCCTCTGGTTGGTCTGTCACCTGCGAACCCAAACACGAAGGGACAAGGTTGTAATTTCACAGGCATTAGCCGCCTTGGAGTATGGAGCTTCCCCCCAGATTTGGCTTTCAGCCCTAAAAAGGGACTAAGCCCTCAATTGCACGGCCTTTGCACCCCAGGAAGCTGGTAGCTTCACTTGCACTAGGGATAGGCGTGCATTTGAGCAGAGCAGGATGCCGGGCAATAGCACCGCACTTGGGAGTCCTATGGTAATAGGCCCCAAGAAGAGCAAGTCTGATGGCATGTGGGTTGATGCCCTAGGCCCCACCTCTGTAAAAAAGGCATCGGACGGGTCTGGTAGTCCTTGGGAAGGCGCCTCCTAAGTGAAAGCCAGTACAATGTTCCAAAATAGCACACAGAGATCAGACCTCTACTCTTACCTGCACAAAAACAAAAAGGGGGAACTGCAGGAAGCCGGCAACAAGGCCATTACAAGATGGCTCCTACTTCCTTGCAGCCTTACTGGTAAATAACGGCAAAGCCTAACGGATTTACCGGCCTGAACCCTGCGCATGCGCAAGTGAGTTCTAGTCCCAGCCAATCCCGTGGCAGCTGCTAGTAGCAACCAGTCACAGACCAATCAGGGAGCGACCCATGCTCACCCACGGTATATAAGCAGGCGGTTTTGGCCTTTTGGTGCCCCTCGCTTCAGCTCTCCCTCAACCAAGCGGCTCCTCAATAAAATGTGATTGGGAAGGATCCTCGTGTGGTGGTCGCCTTTCCTCGCTGGACGGGGTTGCCGCCCGCCGCAGCTACCTACGCAGCATGTTCATGTCGTTCCTATATGAACTTTTATCTCTCTCCCCTCACCACAAATCAGATTCTTCTGAGGAGTTCCCAGTTCATTATCCTTTCCCCTGTGTAATTACCTTAACAAGCTCCAGCTCTTTTTATTCTTAGAAGATTTACTCCCTGATATACAGCTGCCTACACCCTTCATAAGTGCAGGTCCTAAATGAGATTTTTTCTCTGTTCCCTCACCACAATCCAGATTCTTTTGGGGAGTCACCAGTATAGTAACCATACCAGGAAGTACTTAATTTATTAAGCTACTGCTTTTCTTAATCTCAGTGGAGATATTTACTGATAAACAGCTACCTACGCAGCATGTTCATGTCCTTCCTAAATGAGCTTTTATCTCTCTCCCCTCACCACAAATCAGATTATTCTGAGGAGTTCCCAGGACATTATCCTTTCCCCTGTGTAATTACCTTAACAAGCTCCTGCTGTTTTTATTCTCAGAAGGTTTACTCCCTGATATACAGCTGCCTACCCCCTTCGTAAGTGCAGGTCCTAAATGAGCTTTTTTCTCTGTTCCCTCACCACAAATCAGATTCTTCTGAGGAGTTCCCAGTTCATTATCATTTCCCCTGTGTAATTACCTTAACAAGCTCCAGCTGTTTTTATTCTCAGAAGGTTTACTCCCTCCTATACAGCTGCCTACCCCCTTCGTAAGTGCTGGTCCTAAATGAGCTTTTTTCTCTGTTCCTTCACCACAATCCAGATTCTTTTGGGGAGTTACCAGTACAGTAACCATACCAGGAAGTACTTATTTTATTAAGCTACTGCTTTTCTTAATCTCAGTGGAGATATTTACTAATAAACAGCTACGTATGCAGCATGTTCATTTCGTTCTTAAATGAGCTTTTATCTCTCTCCCCTCACCACAAATCAGATTCTTCTGAGGAGTTCCCAGTACATTATCCTTTCCCCTGTGTAATTACCTTAACAAGCTCCAGCTGTTTTTATTCTCAGAAGTTTTACTCCCTGATATACAGCTGCCTACCCCCTTCGTAAGTGCAGGTCCTAAATGAGCTTTTTTCTCTGTTTCCTCACCACAATCCAGATTCTTTTGGGGAGTTACCAGTACAGTAACCACACCAGGAAGTACTTAATTTATTAAGCTACTGCTTTTCTTAATCTCAGTGGAGATATTTACTGATAAACAGCTACCTACCCAGCATGTTCATGTCGATCCTAAATGAGCTTTTGTCTCTCTCCCCTCACCACAAATCAGATTCTTCTGAGGAGTTCCCAGTACATTATCCTTTCCCCTGTGTAATTACCTTAACAAGCTCCAGCTGTTTTTATTCTCAGAAGGTTTACTCCCTGATATACAGCTGCCTACCCCCTTCGTAAGTGCAGGTCCTAAATGAGCTTTTTTCTCTGTTCCCTCACCACAATCCAGAATCTTTTGGGGAGTTACCAGTACAGTAACCATACCAGGAAGTACTTAATTTATTAAGCTACTGCTTTTCTTAATCTCAGTGGAGATATTTACTGATAAACAGCTACCTACGCAGCATGTTCATATCGTTCCTAAATGAGCTTGTATCTCTCTCCCCTCACCACAAATCAGATTCTTCTGAGGAGTTCCCAGTACATTATCCATTCCCCTGTGTAATTACCTTAACAAGCTCCAGCTGTTTTTATTCTCAGAAGTTTTACTCCCTGATATACAACTGCCTACCCCCTTCGTAAGTGCAGGTCCTAAATGAGCTTATTTCTCTGTTCCCTCACCACAATCCAGATTCTTTTGGGGAGTTACCAGTACAGTAACCATACCAGGAAGTACTTAATTTATTAAGCTACTGCTTTTCTTAATCTCAGTGGAGATATTTACTGATAAACAGCTGCCTACGCAGCATGTTCATGTCGTTCCTAAATGAGCTTTTATCTCTTTCCACTCACCACAAATCAGATTCTTCTGAGGAGTTCCCAGTACATTATCCTTTCCCCTGTGTAATTACCTTAACAAGCTCCAGCTGTTTTTATTCTCAGAAGGTTTACTTCCTGATATACAGCTGCCTACCACCTTCGTAAGTGCAGGTCCTAAATGAGCTTTTATCTCTGTTCCCTCACCACAATCCAGATACTTTTGGGGAATTACCAGTACAGTAACCATACCAGGAAGTACTTAATTTATTAAGCTACTGCTTTTCTTAATCTCAGTGGAGATATTTACTGATAAACAGCTACCTACGCAGCAAGTTCTCGTTCCTAAATGAGCTTTATCTCTCTCCCCTCACCACAAATCAGATTCTTCTGAGGAGTTCCCATTACATTATCCTTTCCCCTGTGTAATTACCTTAACAAGCTCCACCTGTTTTTATTCTCAGAAGGTTTACTCCCTGATATACAGCTGCCTAACCCCTTCGTAAGTGCAGTTCCTAAATGAGCTTTTTTCTCTGTTCCCTCACCACAATCCAGATTCTTTTGGGGAGTTACCAGTACAGTAACCATACCAGGAAGTACTTAATTTATTAAGCTACTCCTTTTCTTAATCTAAGTGGACATATTTACTAATAAACAGCTACCTAGGCAGCATGTTCATGTCGTTCTTAAATGAGCTTTTATCTCTCTCCCCTCACCCCAAATCAGATTCTTCTGAGGAGTTCCCAGTACATTATCCTTTCCCCTGTGTAATTACCTTAACAAGCTCCAGCTTTTTTTATTCTCAGAAGGTTTACTCCCTGATATACAGCTGCCTACCCCCGTCGTAAGTGCAGGTCCTAAATGAGCTTTTATCTCTTTTCCCTCACCACGATTCAGTTTCTTTTGGGGAATTACCAGTACAGTAAACATACCAGGACGTACTTCATTTTTAAAGCTACTGCTTTTCTTAATCTCAGTGGAAATATTTACTGATAAACAGCTACCTACTCAGCATGTTCATGTCGTTCCTAAATGAGCTTTTATCTCTCTCCCCTCACCACAAATCAGATTCTTCTGAGGAGTTCCCAGTACATTATCCTTTCCCCTGTGTAATTACCTTAACAATCTCCAGCTGTTTTTATTCTCAGAAGGTTTACTCCCTGATATACAGCTGCCTACCCCCTTCGTAAGTGCAGGTCCTAAATGAGCTTTTTTCTCTGTTCCCTCACCACAATCCAGATTCTTTTGGGGAGTTACCAGTACAGTAACCATACCAGGAAGTACTTAATTTATTAAGCTACTGCTTTTCTTAATCTCAGTGCAGATAATTACTGATAAACAGCTACCTACGCAGCATGTTCATGTCGTTCCTAAATGAGCTTTTATCTCTCTCCTCACCACAAATCAGATTCTTCTGAGGAGTTCCCAGTACATTATCCTTTCCCCTGTGTAATTACCTTAACAAGCTCCAGGTGTTTTTATTCTCAGAAGGTTTACTCACTGATATACAGCTTCCTACCCCCTTCGTAAGTGTTGGTCCTAAATGAGCTTTTTTCTCTGTTCCCTCACCACAATCCAGATTCTTTTGGGGAGTTACCAGTACAGTAACCATACCAGGAAGTACTTAATTTATTAAGCTACTGCTTTTCTTAATCTCAATGGAGATATTTACTGATAAACAGCTACCTACGCAGCATGTTCATGTCGTTCATAAATGAGCTTTTATCTCTCTCCCCTCACCACAAATCAGATTCTTCTGAGGAGTTCCCAGTACATTATCCTTTCCCCTGTGTAATTACCTTAACAAGTTCCTGCTGTTTTTATTCTCAGAAGGTTTACTCCCTGATATACAGCTGCCTACCCCCTTCGTAAGTGCAGGTCCTAAATGAGCTTTTGTCTCTGTTCCCTCACCACAAATCAGATTCTTCTGAGGAGTTCCCAGTTCATTATCATTTCCCCTGTGTAATTACCTTAACAAGCTCCAGCTGTTTTTATTCTCAGAAGGTTTACTCCCTGCTATACAGCTGCCTACCCCCTTCGTAAGTGCAGGTCCTAAATGAGCTTTATTCTCTGTTCCCTCACCACAATCCAGATTCTTTTGGGGAGTTACCAGTACAGTAACCATACCAGGAAGTACTTAATTTATTAAGCTACTGCTTTTCTTAATCTCAGTGGAGATATTTACTGATAAACAGCTACGTATGCAGCATGCTCATTTCGTTCCTAAATGAGCTTTTATCTCTCTCCCCTCACCACAAATCAGATTCTTCTGAGGAGTTCCCAGTACATTATCATTTCCCCTGTGTAATTACCTTAACAAGCTCCAGCTGTTTTTATTCTCAGAAGGTTTACTCACTGATATACTGCTTCCTACCCCCTTCGTAAGTGCAGGTCCTAAATGAGATTTTTTCTCTGTTCCCTCACTACAATCCAGATTCTTTTGGGGAGTTACCAGTACAGTAACCATACCAGGAAGTACTTAATTTATTAAGCTACTGCTTTTCTTAATCTCAGTGGAGATATTTACTGATAAACAGCTACCTACGCAGCATGTTCATGTCGTTCCTAAATGAGCTTTTGTCTCTCTCCCCTCACCACAAATCAGATTCTTCTGAGGAGTTCCCAGTACATTATCCTTTCCCCTGTGTAATTACCTTAACAATCTCCAGCTGTTTTTATTCTCAGAAGGTTTACTCCCTGATATACAGCTGCCTACCCCCTTCGTAAGTGCAGGTCCTAAATGAGCTTTTTTCTCTGTTCCCTCACCACAATCCAGATTCTTTTGGGGAGTTACCAGTACAGTAACCATACCAGGAAGTACTTAATTTATTAAGCTGCTGCTTTTCTTAATCTCAGTGGAGATAATTACTGATAAACAGCTACCTACGCATCATGTTCATGTCGTTCCTAAATGAGCTTTTATCTCTCTCCCCTCACCACAAATCAGATTCTTCTGAGGAGTTCCCAGTACATTATCCTTTCCCCTGTGTAATTACCTTAACAAGCTCCAGGTGTTTTTATTCTCAGAAAGTTTACTCACTGATATACACCTTCCTACCCCCTTCGTAAGTGTTGGTCCTAAATGAGCTTTATTCTCTGTTCCCTCACCACAATCCAGATTCTTTTGGGGAGTTACCAGTACAGTAACCATACCAGGAAATACATAATTTATTAAGCTACTGCTTTTCTTAATCTCAGTGGAGATATTTACTGATAAACAGCTACCTACGCAGCATGTTCATGTGGTTCCTATATGAGCTTTTATCTCTCTCCCCTCACCACAAATCAGATTCTTCTGAGGAGTTCCCAGTTCATTATCCTTTCCCCTGTGTAATTACCTTAACAAGCTCCAGCTCTTTTTATTCTTAGAAGATTTACTCCCTGATATACAGCTGCCTACACCCTTCATAAGTGCAGGTCCTAAATGAGATTTTTTCTCTGTTCCCTCACCACAATCCAGATTCTTTTGGGGAGTCACCAGTATAGTAACCATACCAGGAAGTACTTAATTTATTAAGCTACTGCTTTTCTTAATCTCAATGGAGTTATTTACTGATAAACAGCTACCTACGCAGCATGTTCATGTCGTTCCTAAATGAGCTATTATCTCTCTCCCCTCACCACAAATCAGATTCTTCTGAGGTGTTCCCAGTACATTATCCTTTCCCCTGTGTAATTACCTTAACAAGCTCCAGCTGTTTTTATTCTCATAAGGTTTACTCCCTGATATACAGCTGCCTACCCCCTTCGTAAGTGCAGGTCCTAAATGAGCTTTTTTCTCTGTTCCCTCACCACAATCCAGATTCTTTTGGGGAGTTACCAGTACAGTAACCATACCAGGAAGTACTTAATTTATTAAGCTACTGCTTTTCTTAATCTCAGTGGAGATATTTACTGATAAACAGCTACCTACGCAGCATGTTCATGTCGTTCCTAAATGAGCTTTTATCTCTCTCCCCTCACCAAAAATCAGATTCTTCTGAGGAGTTCCCAGTACATTATCCTTTCCCCTTTGTAATTACCTTAACAAGCTCCAGCTGTTTTAATTCTCAGAAGGTTTACGCCCTGATATACAGCTGCCTACCCCCTTCGTAAGTGCAGGTCCTAAATGAGCTTTTTTCTCTGTTCCCTCACCACAATCCAGATTCTTTTGGGGAGTTACCAGTACAGTAACCATACCAGGAAGTACTTAATTTATTAAGCTACTGCTTTTCTTAATCTCAGTGGAGATATTTACTGATAAACAGCTACCTACGCAGCATGTTCATGTCGTTCCTAAATGAGCTTGTATCTCTCTCCCCTCACCACAAATCAGATTCTTCTGAGGAGTTCCCAGTACATTAATCTTTCCCCTGTGTAATTACCTTAACAAGCTCCAGCTGTTTTTATTCTCAGAAGGTTTACTCACTGATATACAGCTTCCTACCCCCTTCGTAAGTGCAGGTCCTAAATGAGCTTTTTTCTGTGTTCCCTCACCACAATCCAGATTCTTTTGGGGAGTTACCAGTACAGTAACCATACCAGGAAGTACTTAATTTATTAAGCTACTGCTTTTCTTAATCTCAGTGGAGATATTTACTGATAAACAGCTACCTACGCAGCATGTTCATGTCGTTCCTATATGAGCTTTTATCTCTCTCCCCTCACCACAAATCAGATTCTTCTGAGGAGTTCCCAGTTCATTATCCTTTCCCCTGTGTAATTACCTTAACAAGCTCCAGCTCTTTTTATTCTTAGAAGATTTACTCCCTGATATACAGCTGCCTACACCCTTCATAAGTGCAGGTCCTAAATGAGATTTTTTCTCTGTTCCCTCACCACAATCCAGATTCTTTTGGGGAGTCACCAGTATAGTAACCATACCAGGAAGTACTTAATTTATTAAGCTACTGCTTTTCTTAATCTCAGTGGAGATATTTACTGATAAACAGCTACCTACGCAGCATGTTCATGTCGTTCCTAAATGAGCTTTTATCTCTCTCCCCTCACCACAAATCAGATTATTCTGAGGAGTTCCCAGTACATTATCCTTTCCCCTGTGTAATTACCTTAACAAGCTCCTGCTGTTTTTATTCTCAGAAGGTTTACTCCCTGATATACAGCTGCCTACCCCCTTCGTAAGTGCAGGTCCTAAATGAGCTTTTTTCTCTGTTCCCTCACCACAAATCAGATTCTTCTGAGGAGTTCCCAGTTCATTATCATTTCCCCTGTGTAATTACCTTAACAAGCTCCAGCTGTTTTTATTCTCAGAAGGTTTACTCCCTCCTATACAGCTGCCTACCCCCTTCGTAAGTGCTGGTCCTAAATGAGCTTTTTTCTCTGTTCCTTCACCACAATCCAGATTCTTTTGGGGAGTTACCAGTACAGTAACCATACCAGGAAGTACTTAATTTATTAAGCTACTGCTTTTCTTAATCTCAGTGGAGATATTTACTAATAAACAGCTACGTATGCAGCATGTTCATTTCGTTCTTAAATGAGCTTTTATCTCTCTCCCCTCACCACAAATCAGATTCTTTTGAGGAGTTCCCAGTACATTATCCTTTCCCCTGTGTAATTACCTTAACAAGTTCCAGCTGTTTTTATTCTCAGAAGTTTTACTCCCTGATATACAGCTGCCTACCCCCTTCGTAAGTGCAGGTCCTAAATGAGCTTTTTTCTCTGTTTCCTCACCACAATCCAGATTCTTTTGGGGAGTTACCAGTACAGTAACCACACCAGGAAGTACTTAATTTATTAAGCTACTGCTTTTCTTAATCTCAGTGGAGATATTAACTGATAAACAGCTACCTACCCAGCATGTTCATGTCGTTCCTAAATGAGCTTTTGTCTCTCTCCCCTCACCACAAATCAGATTCTTCTGAGGAGTTCCCAGTACATTATCCTTTCCCCTGTGTAATTACCTTAACAAGCTCCAGCTGTTTTTATTCTCAGAAGGTTTACTCCCTGATATACAGCTGCCTACCCCCTTCGTAAGTGCAGGTCCTAAATGAGCTTTTTTCTCTGTTCCCTCACCACAATCCAGAATCTTTTGGGGAGTTACCAGTACAGTAACCATACCAGGAAGTACTTAATTTATTAAGCTACTGCTTTTCTTAATCTCAGTGGAGATATTTACTGATAAACAGCTACCTACGCAGCATGTTCATATCGTTCCTCAATGAGCTTTTATCTCTCTCCCCTCACCACAAATCAGATTCTTCTGAGGAGTTCCCAGTACATTATCCATTCCCCTGTGTAATTACCTTTACAAGCTCCAGCTGTTTTTATTCTCAGAAGTTTTACTCCCTGATATACAACTGCCTACCCCCTTCGTAAGTGCAGGTCCTAAATGAGCTTATTTCTCTGTTCCCTCACCACAATCCAGATTCTTTTGGGGAGTTACCAGTACAGTAACCATACCAGAAAGTACTTAATTTATTAAGCTACTGCTTTTCTTAATCTCAGTGGAGATATTTACTGATAAACAGCTGCCTACGCAGCATGTTCATGTCGTTCCTAAATGAGCTTTTATCTCTTTCCACTCAACACAAATCAGATTCTTCTGAGGAGTTCCCAGTACATTATCCTTTCCCCTGTGTAATTACCTTAACAAGCTCCAGCTGTTTTTATTCTCAGAAGGTTTACTCCCTGATATACAGCTTCCTACCCCCTTCGTAAGTGTTGGTCCTAAATGAGCTTTTTTCTCTGTTCCCTCACCACAATCCAGATTCTTTTGGGGAGTTACCAGTACAGTAACCATACCAGGAAGTACTTAATTTATTAAGCTACTGCTTTTCTTAATCTCAATGGAGATATTTACTGATAAACAGCTACCTACGCAGCATGTTCATGTCGTTCCTAAATGAGCTTTTATCTCTCTCCCCTCACCACAAATCAGATTCTTCTGAGGAGTTCCCAGTACATTATCCTTTCCCCTGTGTAATTACCTTAACAAGCTCCTGCTGTTTTTATTCTCAGAAGGTTTACTCCCTGATATACAGCTGCCTACCCCCTTCGTAAGTGCAGGTCCTAAATGAGCTTTTGTCTCTGTTCCCTCACCACAAATCAGATTCTTCTGAGGAGTTCCCAGTTCATTATCATTTCCCCTGTGTAATTACCTTAACAAGCTCCAGCTGTTTTTATTCTCAGAAGGTTTACTCCCTGCTATACAGCTGCCTACCCCCTTCGTAAGTGCAGGTCCTAAATGAGCTTTTTTCTCTGTTCCCTCACCACAATCCAGATTCTTTTGGGGAGTTACCAGTACAGTAACCATACCAGGAAGTACTTAATTTATTAAGCTACTGCTTTTCTTAATCTCAGTGGAGATATTTACTGATAAACAGCAACGTATGCAGCATGCTCATTTCGTTCCTAAATGAGCTTTTATCTCTCTCCCCTCACCACAAATCAGATTCTTCTGAGGAGTTCCCAGTACATTATCCTTTCCCCTGTGTAATTACCTTAACAAGCTCCAGCTGTTTTTATTCTCAGAAGGTTTACTCACTGATATACTGCTTCCTACCCCCTTCGTAAGTGCAGGTCCTAAATGAGATTTTTTCTCTGTTCCCTCACCACAATCCAGATTCTTTTGGGGAGTTACCAGTACAGTAACCATACCAGGAAGTACTTAATTTATTAAGCTACTGCTTTTCTTAATCTCAGTGGAGATATTTACTGATAAACAGCTACCTACGCAGCATGTTCATGTCGTTCCTAAATGAGCTTTTGTCTCTCTCCCCTCACCACAAATCAGATTCTTCTGAGGAGTTCCCAGTACATTATCCTTTCCCCTGTGTAATTACCTTAACAATCTCCAGCTGTTTTTATTCTCAGAAGGTTTACTCCCTGATATACAGCTGCCTACCCCCTTCGTAAGTGCAGGTCCTAAATGAGCTTTTTTCTCTGTTCCCTCACCACAATCCAGATTCTTTTGGGGAGTTACCAGTACAGTAACCATACCAGGAAGTACTTAATTTATTAAGCTACTGCTTTTCTTAATCTCAGTGGAGATAATTACTGATAAACAGCTACCTACGCATCATGTTCATGTCGTTCCTAAATGAGCTTTTATCTCTCTCCCCTCACCACAAATCAGATTCTTCTGAGGAGTTCCCAGTACATTATCCTTTCCCCTGTGTAATTACCTTAACAAGCTCCAGGTGTTTTTATTCTCAGAAAGTTTACTCACTGATATACAGCTTCCTACCCCCTTCGTAAGTGTTGGTCCTAAATGAGCTTTATTCTCTGTTCCCTCACCACAATCCAGATTCTTTTGGGGAGTTACCAGTACAGTAACCATACCAGGAAATACATAATTTATTAAGCTACTGCTTTTCTTAATCTCAGTGGAGATATTTACTGATAAACAGCTACCTACGCAGCATGTTCATGTGGTTCCTATATGAGCTTTTATCTCTCTCCCCTCACCACAAATCAGATTCTTCTGAGGAGTTCCCAGTTCATTATCCTTTCCCCTGTGTAATTACCTTAACAAGCTCCAGCTCTTTTTATTCTTAGAAGATTTACTCCCTGATATACAGCTGCCTACACCCTTCATAAGTGCAGGTCCTAAATGAGATTTTTTCTCTGTTCCCTCACCACAATCCAGATTCTTTTGGGGAGTCACCAGTATAGTAACCATACCAGGAAGTACTTAATTTATTAAGCTACTGCTTTTCTTAATCTCAATGGAGATATTTACTGATAAACAGCTACCTACGCAGCATGTTCATGTCGTTCCTAAATGAGCTATTATCTCTCTCCCCTCACCACAAATCAGATTCTTCTGAGGAGTTTCCCAGTACATAATCCTTTCCCCTGTGTAATTACCTTAACAAGCTCAGCTGTTTTTATTCTCAGAAGGTTTACTCCCTGATATACAGCTGCCTACTCCCTTCGTAAGTGCAGGTCCTAAATGAGCTTTTTTCTCTGTTCCCTCACCACAATCCAGATTCTTTTGGGGAGTTACCAGTACAGTAACCATATCAGGAAGTACTTAATTTATTAAGCTACTGCTTTTCTTAATCTCAGTAGAGATATTTCCTGATAAACAGCTACGTACGCAGCATGTTCATGTCGTTCCTAAATGAGCTTTTATCTCTCTCCCCTCACCACAAATCAGATTGTTCTGAGGGAGTTCCTAGTACATTATCCTTTCCCCTGTGTAATTACCTTAACAAGCTCTAGCTGTTTTTATTCTCAGAATTTTTACTCCCTGATATACAGCTGCCTACTCCCTTCGTAAGTGCAGGTCCTAAATGAGCTTTTTTCTCTGTTCCCTCACCACAATCCAGATTCTTTTGGGGAGTTAACAGTACAGTAACCATAACAGGAAGTACTTAATTTATAAGATACTGCTTTGCTTAATCTCAGTGGAGATATTTCCTGATAAACAGCTACGTACGCAGCATGTTCATGTCGTTCCTAAATGAGCATTTATCTCTCTCCCCTCACCACAAATAAGATTCTTCTGAGGAGTTACCAGTACATTATCCTTTCCCCCTGTGTAATTACCTTAACAAGCTCCAGCTGTTTTTATTCTCAGAAGGTTTACTCCCTGATATACAGCTGCCTACCCCCTTCGTAAGTGCAGGTCCTAAATGAGCTTTTTCTCTGTTCCCTCACCAAAATCCAGATTCTTTGGGGGAGTTACCAGTACAGTAACCATACCAGTAAGTACTTAATTTATTAAGCTACTGCTTTTCTTAATCTCAGTGGAGATATTTACTGATAAACAGCTACCTATGCCTCATGTATCATGTCGTTCCTAAATTAGCTTTTATCTCTCTCCCCTCACCACAAATCAGATTCTTCTGAGGAGTTCCCAGTACATTATCCTTTCCCCTGTGTAATTACCTTAACAAGCTCCAGCTGTTTTTATTCTCAGAAGGTTTACTCCCTGATATACAGCTGCCTACTCCCTTCGTTAGTGCAGGTCATAAATGAGCTTTTTTTCTCTGTTCCCTCACCACAATCCAGATTCTTTTGGGGAGTTACCAGTACAGTAACCATAATAGGAAGTACTTAATTTATTAAGATACTGCTTTTCTTAATCTCAGTGGAGATATTTCCTGATAAACAGCTACGTACGCAGCATTTTCATGTCATTCCTAAATGAGCTTTTATCTCTCTCCCCTCACCAACAAATCAGATTCTTCTGATGAGTTCCCAGTACATTATCCTTTCCCTGTGTAATTACCTTAACAAGCTCCAGCTGTTTTTATTCTCAGAAGGTTTACTCCCTGATATACAGCTGCCTACCCCCCCTTCGTAAGTGCAGGTCCTAATGAGCTTTTTTCTCTGTTCCCTCACCACAATCCAGATTCTTTTGGGGAGTTACCAGTACAGTAACCATACCAGGAAGTACGTATTTATTATGCTACTGCTTTTCTTAATCTCAGTGGAGATATTTACTGATAAACAGCTACCTACGCAGCATGTTCATGTCGTTCCTAAATGAGCTTTTATCGCTCTCCCCTCACCACAAATCAGATTCTTCTGAGGAGTTCCCAGTACATTATCCTTTCCCCTGTGTAATTACCTTAACAAGCTCCAGCTGTTTTTATTCTCAGAAGGTTTACTCCCTGATATACAGCTGCCTAACCCCTTCGTAAGTGCAGGTCCTAAATGAGCTTTTTTCTCTGTTCCCTCACCACAATCCAGATTCTTTTGGGGAGTTACCAGTACAGTAACCATACCAGGAAGTACTTAATTTATTAAGCTACTGCTTTTCGTAATCTCAGTGGAGATATTTACTGATAAACAGCTACGTACCCAGCATGTTCATGTCGTTCCTAAATGAGCTTTTATCTCTCTCCCCTCACCACAAATCAGGATTCTTCTGAGGAGTTCCCAGTACATTATCCTTTCCCCTGTGTAATTACCTTAACAAGCTCCAGCTGTTTTTATTCGCAGAAGGTTTACTCCCTGATATACAGCTGCCTACCCCCTTCGTAAGTGCAGGTCCTAAATGAGCTTTTTTTCTCTGTTCCCTCACCACAATCCAGATTCTTTTGGGGAGTTACCAGTACAGTAACCATACCAGGAAGTACTTAATTTATTAAGCTACTGCTTTTCTTAATCTCAGTGGAGATATTTACTGATAAACAGCTACCTACGCAGCATGTTCATGTCGTTCCTAAATGAGCTTTTATCTCTCTCTCCTCACCACAAATCAGATTCTTCTGAGGAGTTCCCAGTACATTATCCTTTCCCCTGTGTAATTACCTTAAACAAGCTCCAGCTGTTTTTATTCTCAGAAGGTTTACTCCCTGATATACAGCTTGCCTACCCCCTGCGTAAGTGCAGGTCCTAAATGAGCTTTTTTCTCTGTTCCCTCATCACAATCCAGATTCTTTTGGGGAGTTACCAGTAGAGTAACCATACCAGGAAGTACTTAATTTATTAAGCTACTGCTTTTCTTAATCTCAGTGGAGATATTTCCTGATAAACAGCTACCTACGCAGCATGTTCATGTCGTTCCTAAATGAGCTTTTATCTCTCTCCCCTCACCACAAATCAGATTCTTCGGAGGAGTTCCCAGTACATTATCCTTTCCCCTGTGTAATTACCTTAACAAGCTCCAGCTGTTTTTATTCTCAGAAGGTTTACTCCCTGATATACAGCTGCCTACCCCCTTCGTAAGTGCAGGTCCTAAATGAGCTTTTTTCTCAGTTCTTTCACCACAATTAAGATTCTTTGGGGAGTTACCAGTACAGTAACCATACCAGGAAGTACTTAATTTATTAAGCTACTGCTTTTCTTAATCTCAGTGGAGATATTTACTGATAAACAGCTACCTACGCAGCATGTTCATGTCGTTCCTAAATGAGCTTTTATCTCTTTCCCCCTCACCACAAATCAGATTCTTCTGAGGAGTTCCCAGGTACATTATCCTTTCCCCCTGTGTAATTACCTTAACAAGCTCCAGCTGTTTTTATTGTCAGAAGGTTTACTCCCTGATATACAGCTGCCTACTCCCTTCGTAAGTGCAGGTCCTAAATGAGCTTTTTTCTCTGTTCCCCTCACCACAATCCAGATTCTTTTGGGAGTTACCAGTACAGTAACCATACCAGTAAGTACTTAATGTATTAAGCTACTGCTTTTCTTAATCTCAGTGGAGATATTTACTGATAAACAGCTACGTACCC
>NW_025959011.1:0-83355 GCF_023159225.1 Perognathus longimembris pacificus | reverse complement strand
TTTCCCCTGGGTAATTACCTTAACAAGCTCCAGCTGTTTTTATTCTCAGAAGGTTTACTCCCTGATATACAACTGCCTACCCCCTTCGTAAGTGCAGGTCCTAAATGAGCTTTTTTCTCTGTTCCCTCACCACAATCCAGATACTTTTGGGGAGTTTCCAGTACAGTAACCATACCAGGAAGTACTTAATTTATTAAGCTACTGCTTTTCTTAATCTCAGTGGAGATATTTACTGATAAACAGCTACCTAAGCAGCATGTTCATGTCGGTCCTAAATGAGCTTTTATCTCTCTCCCCTCACCACAAATCAGATTCTTCTAAGGAGTTCCCAGTATATTATCCTTTCCCCTGTGTAATTACCTTAACAAACTCCAGCTGTTTTTATTCTCAGAAGATTTACTCCCTGATATACAGCTGCCTACATCTTCGTAAGTGCAGGTCCGAAATGAGCTTTTTTCTCTGTTCCCTCACCACAATCCAGATTCTTTTGGGGAGTTACCAGTACAGTAACCATACCAGGAAGTACTTAATTTATTAAGCTACTGCTTTTCTTAATCTCAGTGGAGATATTTACTAATAAACAGCTACCTAAGCAGCATTTTCTTGTCTTTCCTAAATGAGCTTTTATCTCTCTCCCCTCACCACAAATCAGATTCTTCTGAGGAGTTCCCAGTACATTATCCTTTCCCCTGGGTAATTACCTTAACAAGCTCCAGCTGTTTTTATTCTCAGAAGGGAACCTCCTGATATACAGCTGCCTACCCCGTTCGTAACTGCAGGTCCTAAATGAGCTTTTTTCTCTGTTTCCTCACCACAATCCAGATTCTTTTGGGGAGTTACCAGTACAGTAACCATACCAGGAAGTACTTAATTTATTAAGCTACTGCTTTTCTTAATCTCAGTGGAGATATTTACTGATAAACAGCTACCTACGCCGCATGTTCATGTAGTTCCTAAATGAGCTTTTATCTCTCTCCCCCTCACCACAAATCAGATTCTTCTGAGGAGTTCCCAGTACATATTCCTTTCCCCTGTGTAATTACCTTAACAAGATCCAGCGGTTTTTATTCTCAGAAGGGATACTCCCTGATATACACCTGCGACCCCCTTCGTAAGTGCAGGTCATAAATGAGATTTTTTCTCTGTTCCCTCACCACAATCCAGATTCTTTTGGGGAGTTACCAGTACAGTAACGATGCCAGGAAGTACTTAATTTATTAAGCTACTGCTTTTCTTAATCTCAGTGGAGATATTTACTGATAAACAGCTAACTACGCAGCATGTTCATGTCGTTCCTAAATGAGCTTTTACCTCTCCCCTCACCACTAATCAGATTCTTCTGAGGAGGACCCAGTACATTATAATTTCCCCTGTGTAATTACCTTAACATGCTCCAGCTGTTTTTATTCTCAGAAGGTTTACTCCCTGATATACAGCTTCCTACCCCCTTCGTAAGTGCAGGTCCTAAATGAGTTTTTTCTCTGTTCCTTCTCCATAATCCAGATTCTTTTGGGGAGATACCAGTACAGTTACCATACCAGGAAGTACTTAATTTATTAAGCTACTGCTTTTCTTATTCTCAGTGGAGATATTTACTGATAAACAGCTACCTATGAAGCATTTTCATGTCGTTCCTACATGAGCTTTATCTCTCTCCCCCTCACCACAAATCAGATTATTCTGAGTTCCCAGTACATTATCCTTTCCCCTGTGTAATTACCTTAACAAGCTCCAGCTGTTTTTATTCTCAGAAGGGATACTCCCTGATTTACAGCTGCCTACCCCCTTCGTAACTGCTGGTCCTAAATGATCTTTTTCTCTGTTCCCTCACCACAATCCTTACCAGTACAGTAACCATACCAGGAAGTACTTAATTTATTAAGCTACTGCTTTTCTTAATCTCAGTGGAGATATTTACTGATAAACTGCTATCTACGCAGGATGTTCATGTCGTTCCTAAATGAGCTTTTATCTCTCTCTCCTCACCACAAGTCAGATTATTCTGAGGAGTTCCCAGTACATTGTCCTTTCCCCTTTGTAATTACCTTAACAAGCTCCAGCTGTTTTTATTCTCAGAAGGTTTACTCCCTGATATACAGCTGCCTACCCCCTTCGTAAGTGCAGGTCCTAAATGAGCTTTTTTCTCTGTTCCCTCACCACAATCCCAATTCTTTTGGGGAGTTACCAGTACAGTAACCATACAAGGAAGTACTTAATTCATGAAGCTACTGCTTTTCTTAATCTCAGTGGAGATATTTACTGATAAACAGCTACCTATGATCATTTTCATGTCGTTCCTAAATGAGCTATAATCCCTCTCCCCTCACCACAAATCAGATTCTTCTAAGGAGTTCCAAGTACATTATCGTTTCCCCGGTGTAATTACCTTAAGAAGCACCAGCTGTCTTTATCTCAGAAGGGATACTCCCTGATATACAGCTGCCTACCCACTTCGTAAGTGCAGGTCCTAATTGAGCTTTTTTCTCTGTTCCCTCACCACAATCCAGATTCTTTTGGGGAATTACCAGTACAGTAACCATACCAGGAAGTACTTAATTTATTAAGCTACTGCTTTTCTTAATCTCATTGGAGATATTTACTGATAAAGGGCTACCTACGCAGCATGTTCATGTCGTTCCTAAATTAGCTTTTATCTCTCTCCCCACACCACAAATCAGATTCTTCTGAGGAGTTCCCAGTACATTATCCTTTCCCCTGTGTAATTACCTTAACAAGCTCCAGCTGTTTTTATTCTCAGAAGGTTTACTCGCTGATTTACAGCTGCCTACGCCCTTCGTAAGTGCAGGTCCTAAATGAGCTTTATTCTCTGTTCCCTCACCACAATCCAGATTCTTTTGGGGAGTTACCAGTACAGTAAACATACAAGGAAGTACTTAATTTATTAAGCTACTGCTTTGCTTAATCTCAGTGGAGATATTTACTGATAAACAGCTAACCACGCAGGATGTTCCTGTCGTTCCTAAATGAGCTTTTATCTCTCTCCCCTCACCACAAATCAGATTCTTCTGAGGAGTTCCCAGTACATTATCCTTTCCCCTGTGTAATTACCTTAACAAGCTCCAGCTGTTTTTATTCTCAAAAGGTTTACTCCCTGATATACAGCTGCTTACCCCCTTCGTAAGTGCAGGTCCTAAATGAGCATTTTTCCTCTGTTCCCTCACCACAATCCAGATGCTTTGAGGAGTTACCAGTACAGAAACCATACCAGGAAGTACTTAATTTATTAAGCTACTGCTTTTCTTCATCTCAGTGAAGATATTTACTGATAAACAGCTACCTACGCAGCATGTTCATGTCGTTCCTATATGAGCTTTTATCTCTCTCCCCTCACCACAAATCAGATTCTTCTGAGGAGTTCCCAGTACATTAACCTTTCCCCTGTGTAATTACCTTAACATGCTCCCGCTGTTTTTATTCTCAGAAGGCATACTCCCTGATATACAGCTGCCTACCCCCTTCGTAAGTGCAGGTCCTAAATGACCTTTTTTCTCTGTTCCCTCACCACAATCCGGATTATTTTTGGGGAGTTACCAGTACAGTAACCATACCAGGAAGTACTTAATTTATTAAGCTACTGCTTTTCTTAATCTCAGTGGAGATATTTACTGATAAACAGCTAACTACGCAGCATGATCATGTCGTTCCTAAATGAGCTTTTATCTCTCTCCGCTCACCACAAATCAGATTCTTCTGAGGAGGTCCCAGTACATTATCCTTTCCCCTGTGTAATTACCTTAACGAGCTCCAGCTGTTTTTATTCTCAGAAGGTTTACTCACTGATATACAGCTGCCTACCCCCTTCGTAAGTGCAGGTCCTAAATGAGCTTTTTTCTCTGTTCCCTCACCACAATGTAGATTCTTTTGGGGAGTTACCAGTACAGTATCCATAAAAGGAAGTACTAAATTTATTAAGCTACTGCTTTTCTTAATCTCAGTGGAGATATTTACTGATAAACAGCTACCTACGCGGCATGTTCATGTGGTTCCTAAATGAGCTTTTATCTCTCTCCCCTCACCACAAACCAGATTCTTCTGAGGTGTTCCCAGTACATTATCCTATCCCCTGTGTAATTACCTTAACAAGATCCAGCTGTTTTTATGCTCAGAAGGGATACTCCTTGATATACAGCTGCCTACCCCCTTCGTAAGTGCAGGTCCTAAATGAGCTTTTTTCTCTGTTCCCTCACCACAATCCAGATTCTTTTGGGGAGTAACCAGTACAGTAACCATACCAGGAAGTACTTAATTTATTAAGCTACTGCTTTTCTTAATCTCAGTGGAGATATTTACTGATAAACAGCTACCTATGCAGCATTTTCATTTCGTTCCTAAATGAGCTTTTATCTCTCTCCCCTCACCACAAATCAGATTCTTCTGAGGAGTTCCCAGTACATTATCCTATCCCCTGTGAAATTACCTTAACAAGCTCCAGCTGTTTTTATTCTCAGAAGGTTTACTCCCTGATATACAGCTGACTACCCCCTTCGTAAATGCAGGTAATAAATGAGCTTTCTTCTCTGTTTCCTCACCACAATCCAGATTCTTTTGGGGAGTTACCAGTACAGTAACCATACCAGGAAGTACTTAATTCATTAAGCTACTGCTTTTCTTAATCTCAGTGGAGATATTACTGATAAACAGCTACCTATGTCCATTTTCATGTCGTTCCTAAATGAGCTATAATCCCTCTCCCCTCACCACGAATCAGATTCTTCATAGGAGTTCCAAGTACATTATCCTTTCCCCTGTGTAATTACCTTAAGAAGCTCCAGCTGTCTTTATTCTCAGAAGGGATACTCCCTGATATACAGCTGCCTACCCCAATCGTAAGTGCAGGTCCCAAATGAGCTTTTTTCTCTGTTCCCTCACCACAATCCGGATTCTTTTGGGGAGTTACAGTACAGTAACCATACCAGGAAGTACTTAATTTATTAAGCTACTGCTTTTCTTAATCTCAGTGGAGATATTTACTGATAAACAGCTACCTACGCAGCATGTTCATGTCGTTCCTAAATGAGCTTTTATCTCTCTCCCCTCACCACAAATCAGATTCTTCTGAGCAGTTCCCAGTACATTATCCTATCCCCTGTGTAATTACCTTAACAAGATCCAGCTGTTTTTATGCTCAGAAGGGATACTCCTTGATATACAGCTGGCTACCCCCTTCGTAAGTGCAGGTCCTAAGTGAGCTTTTTTCTCTGTTCCCTAACCACCATCCAGATTCTTTTGGGGAGTTCCCAGTACATTACCCTTTCCCCTGTGTAATTACCTAAGAAGCTCCAGCTATTTTTATTCTCAGAAGGGATACTTCCTGATATACATCTGCCTACCCCCGTTCGTAAGTGCAGGTCATAAATGAGCTTTTTCTCTGTTCCCTCTCCACAATCCAGATTCTTTTGGGGAGTTACCAGTACAGTAACCATACCAGGAAGTACTTAATTTATTAAGCTACTGCTTTTCTTAATCTCAGTGGAGATATTTACTGATAAACAGCTACCTAAGCAGCATTTTCTTGTCTTTCCTAAATGAGCTTTTATCTCTCTCCACTCACCACAAATCAGATTCTTCTGAGGAGTTCCCAGTACATTATCCTTTCCCCTGGGTAATTACCTTAACAAGCTCCAGCTGTTTTTATTCTCAGAAGGTTTACTCCCTGATATACAACTGCCTACCCCCTTCGTAAGTGCAGGTCCTAAATGAGCTTTTTTCTCTGTTCCCCTCACCACAATCCAGATACTTTTGGGGAGTTTCCAGTACAGTAACCATACCAGGAAGTACTTAATTTATTAAGCTACTGCTTTTTCTTAATCTCAGTGGAGATATTTACTGATAAACAGCTACCTAAGGCAGCATGTTCATGTCGGTCCTAAATGAGCTTTTATCTCTCTCTCCCTCACCACAAATCAGATTCTTCTAAGGAGTTCCCAGTATATTATCCTTTCCCCTGTGTAATTACCTTAACAAACTCCAGCTGTTTTTATTCTCAGAAGATTTACTCCCTGATATACAGCTGCCTACATCTTCGTAAGTGCAGGTCCGAAATGAGCTTTTTTCTCTGTTCCCTCACCACAATCCAGATTCTTTTGGGGAGTTACCAGTACAGTAACCATACCAGGAAGTACTTAATTTATTAAGCTACTGCTTTTCTTAATCTCAGTGGAGATATTTACTAATAAACAGCTACCTAAGCAGCATTTTCTTGTCTTTCCTAAATGAGCTTTTATCTCTCTCCCCTCACCACAAATCAGATTCTTCTGGAGGAGTTCCCAGTACATTATCCTTTCCCCTGGGTAATTACCTTAACAAGCTCCAGCTGTTTTTATTCTCAGAAGGGATACTCCCTGATATACAGCTGCCTACCCCCTTCGTAAGTGCAGGTCCTAAATGAGCTTTTTTCTCTTTTCCCCTCACCACAATCCAGATTCTTTTGGGGAGTTTCCAGTACAGTAACCATACCAGGAAGTACTTAATTTATTAAGCTACTGCTTTTCTTAATCTCAGTGGAGATATTTACTGATAAACAGCTACCTATGCAGCATTTTCATGTCGTTCCTAAATGAGAATTTTTCTCTCTCCCCTCACCACAAATCAGATTCTTCTGAGGAGTTCCCAGTACATTATGCTTTCCCCTGTGTAATTACCTTAACAAGCTCCAGCTGTTTTTATTCTCAGAAGGGATACTCCCTGATATACAGCTGCATACCCGCTTCGTAAGTGCAGGTCCTAAATGAGCTTTTTTCTCTGTTCCCTCACCACAATCCAGATTCTTTTGGGGAGTTTCCAGTACAGTAACCATACCAGGAAGTACTTAATTTATTAAGCTACTGCTTTTCTTAATCTCAGTGGAGATATTTACTGATAAACAGCTACCTATGCAGCATTTTCATGTCGTTCCTAAATGAGCTTTTATCTCTCTCCCCTCACTACAAATCAGGTTCCTCTGTGGAGTTCCCTGTACATTATCCTTTCCCCTGTGTAATTACATTACCAAGCTCCAGCTGTTTTTATTCTCAGAAGGTTTACTCCCTGATATACCGCTGCCTACCACCTTCGTAAGAGCAGGTCATAAATGAGCTTTTTTCTCTGTTCCCTCACCAAAATCCAGATTCCTTTGGGGAGTTTCCAGTACAGTAACCATACCAGGAAGTACTTAATTTATTAAGCTACTGCTTTTCTTAATCTCAGTGGAGATATTTACTGATAAACAGCTACCTACGCAGCATGTTCATGTCGTTCCTAAATGAGCTTTTATCTCTCTCCCCTCACCACAAATCAGATTCTTCTGAGGAGTTCCCAGTACATTATCCTTTCCCCTGTGTAATTACCTCAACAAGCTCCAGCTTTTTTTATTCTCAAAAGGGATACTCCCTGATATACAGCTGCCTACCCCCTTCGTAAGTGCAGGTCCTAAATGAGCTTTTTTCTCTGTTCCCTCACCACAATCCAGATTCTTTTGGGAATTACCAGTACAGTAACCATACCAGGAAGTACTTAATTTATTAAGCTACTGCTTTTCTTAATCTCAGTGGAGATATTTACTGATAAACAGCTACCTACGCAGCATTTTCATGTCGTTCCCTAATGAGCTTTTATCTCTCTCCCCTCACCACAAATCAGATTCTTCTGAGGAGTTCCCAGTACATTATCCTTTCCCCAGTGTAATTACCTTAACAAGCTCCAGCTGTTTTTATTCTCAGAAGGGATACTCCCTGATATACAGCTGTCTACCCCCTTCGTAAGTGCAGGTCCTAAATGAGCTTTTTTCTCTGTTCCCTCACCACAATCCAGATTCTTTTGGGGAGTTACCAGTACAGTAACCATACCAGGAAGTACTTAATTTATTAAGCTACTGCTTTTCTTAATCTCAGTGGAGATATTTACTGATAAACAGCTACATATTCAGCATTTTCATGTCGTTAATCAATGAGCTTTTATCTCTCTCCCCTCACTACAAATCAGATTCTTCTGAGGAGTTCCCAGTACATTATCCTTTCCCCTGTGTAATTACCTTAACAAGCTCCTGCTGTTTTCATTCTCAGAAGGGATACTCCCTGATATACAGCTGCCTACCCCCTTCCTAAGTGCAGGACCTAAATGAGCTTTTTTCTCTGTTCCCTCACCACATTCCAGATTCTTTTGGGGAGTTACCAGTAAAGTAACCATACCAGGAAGTACTTAATTTATTAAGCTACTGCTTTTCTTAATCTCAGTGGAGATACTTACTGATAAACAGCTACCTACGCGGCATGTTCATGTGGTTCCTAAATGTGCTTTTATCTCTCTCCCCTCACCACAAATCAGATTCTTCTGAGGTGTTCCCAGTACATTATCCTATCCCCTGTGTAATTACCTTAACAAGATCCAGCTGTTTTTATGCTCAGAAGGGATACTCCTTGATATACAGCTGGCTACACCCTTCGTAAGTGCAGGTCCTAAATGAGATTTTTTCTCTGTTCCCTCACCACCATCCAGATTCTTTTGGGGAGTTCCCAGTACATTACCCTTTCCCCTGTGTAATTACCTTAAGAAGCTCCAGCTATTTTTATTCTCAGAAGGGATACTTCCTGATATACATCTGCCTACCCCGTTCGTAAGTGCAGGTCATAAATGAGCTTTTTCTCTGTTCCCTCTCCACAATCCAGATTCTTTTGGGGAGTTACCAGTACAGTAACCATACCAGGAAGTACTTAATTTATTAAGCTACTGCTTTTCTTAATCTCAGTGGAGATATTTACTGATAAACAGCTACCTAAGCAGCATTTTCTTGTCTTTCCTAAATGAGCTTTTATCTCTCTCCACTCACCACAAATCAGATTCTTCTGAGGAGTTCCCAGTACATTATCCTTTCCCCTGGGTAATTACCTTAACAAGCTCCAGCTGTTTTTATTCTCAGAAGGTTTACTCCCTGATATACAGCTGCCTACACCCTTCGTAAGTGCAGGTCCTAAATGAGCTTTTTTCTCTGTTCCCTCACCACAATCCAGATTCTTTTGGGGAGTTTCCAGTACAGTAACCATACCAGGAAGTACTTAATTTATTAAGCTACTGCTTTTCTTAATCTCAGTGGAGATATTTACTGATAAACAGCTACCTATGCAGCATTTTCATGTCGTTCCTAAATGAGATTTTTCTCTCTCCCCTCACCACAAATCAGATTCTTCTGAGGAGTTCCCAGTACATTATGCTTTCCCCTGTGTAATTACCTTAACAAGCTCCAGCTGTTTTTATTCTCAGAAGGGATACTCCCTGATATACAGCTGCATACCCGCTTCGTAAGTGCAGGTCCTAAATGAGCTTTTTTCTCTGTTCCCTCACCACAATCCAGATTCTTTTGGGGAGTTTCCAGTACAGTAACCATACCAGGAAGTACTTAATTTATTAAGCTTCTGCTTTTCTTAATCTCAGTGGAGATATTTACTGATAAACAGCTACCTAAGCAGCATGTTCATGTCGGTCCTAAATGAGCTTTTATCTCTCTCCCCTCACCACAAATCAGATTCTTCTGAGGAGTTCCCAGTATATTATCCTTTCCCCTGTGTAATTACCTTAACAAACTCCAGCTGTTTTTATTCTCAGAAGATTTACTCCCTGATATACAGCTGCCTACCCCTTCGTAAGTGCAGGTCCGAAATGAGCTTTTTTCTCTGTTCCCTCACCACAATCCAGATTCTTTGGGGAGTTACCAGTACAGTAACCATACCAGGAAGTACTTAATTTATTCAGCTACTGCTTTTCTTAATCTCAGTGGAGATATTTACTGATAAACAGCTACATATTCAGCATTTTCATGTCGTTAATAAATGAGCTTTTATCTCTCTCCCCTCACTACAAATCAGATTCTTCTGAGGAGTTCCCAGTACATTATCCTTTCCCCTGTGTAATTACCTTAACAAGCTCCTGCTGTTTTCATTCTCAGAAGGGATACTCCCTGATATACTTCTGCCTACCCCCTTCCTAAGTGCAGGTCCTAAATGAGCTTTTTTCTCTGTTCCCTCACCACATTCCAGATTCTTTTGGGGAGTTACCAGTAAAGTAACCATACCAGGAAGTACTTAATTTATTAAGCTACTGCTTTTCTTAATCTCAGTGGAGATATTTACTGATAAACAGCTATCTACGCAGCATGTTCATGTCGTTCCTAAATGAGCTTTTATCTCTCTCCCCTCACCACAAATCAGATTCTTCTGAGGAGTTCCCAGTACTTTATCCTTTCCCCTGTGTAATTACCTTAACAAGCTCCAGCTGTTTTTATTCTCAGAAGGTTTGGTCCCTGATATACAGCTGCCTACCCCCTTCGTAAGTGCAGGTCCTAAATGAGCTTTTTTCTCTGTTCCCTCACCACAATCCAGATTCCTTTGGGGAGTTACCAGTACAGTAACCATACCAGGAAGTACTTAATTTATTAAGCTACTGCTTTTCTTAATCTCAGTGGAGTTATTTACTGATAAACAGCTACCTAAGCAGCATTTTCTTGTCTTTCCTAAATGAGCTTTTATCTCTCTCCCCTCACCACAAATCAGATTCTTCTGAGGAGTTCCCAGTACATTATCCTTTCCCCTGGGTAATTACCTTAACAAGCTCCAGCTGTTTTTATTCTCAGAAGGTTTACTCCCTGATATACAGCTGCCTACCCCCTTCGTAAGTGCAGGTCCTAAATGAGCTTTTTTCTCTGTTCCCTCACCACAATCCAGATTCTTTTGGGGAGTTTCCACTACAGTAACCATACCAGGAAGTACTTAATTTATTAAGCTACTGCTTTTCTTAATCTCAGTGGAGATATTTACTGATAAACAGCTACCTATGCAGCATTTTCATGTCGTTCCTAAATGAGATTTTGTCTCTCTCCCCTCACCACAAATCAGATTCTTCTGCGGAGTTCCCAGTACATTATGCTTTCCCCTGTGTAATTACCTTAACAAGCTCCAGCTGTTTTTATTCTCAGAAGGGATACTCCCTGATATACAGCTGCATACCCGCTTCGTAAGTGCAGGTCCTAAATGAGCTTTTTTCTCTGTTCCCTCACCACAATCCAGATTCTTTTGGGGAGTTAACAGTACAGTAACCATACCAGGAAGTACTTAATATATTAAGCTACTGCTTTTCTTAATCTCAGTGGAGATATTTACTGATAAACAGCTACCTAAGCAGCATGTTCATGTCGTTCCTAAATGAGCTTTTATCTCTCTCCCCTCACCACAAATCAGATTCTTCTGAGGAGTTCCCAGTATATTATCCTTTCCCCTGTGTAATTACCTTAACAAACTCCAGCTGTTTTTATTCTCAGAAGATTTACTCCCTGATATACAGCTGCCTACCCCTTCGTAAGTGCAGGTCCGAAATGAGCTTTTTTCTTTGTTCCCTCACCACAATCCAGATTCTTTTGGGCAGTTACCAGTACAGAAACCATACCAGAAAGTACTTAATTTATTAAGCTACTGCTTTTCTTAATCTCAGTGGAGTTATTTACTGATAAACAGCTACCTATTCAGCATTTTCATGTCGTTCCTAAATGAGCTTTTATCTCTCTCCCCTCACTACAAATCAGGTTCCTCTGTGGAGTTCCCTGTACATTATCCTTTCCCCTGTGTAATTACATTACCAAGCAACAGCTGTTTTTATTCTCAGAAGGTTTACTCCCTGATATACCGCTGCCTACCCCCTTCGTAAGAGCAGGTCCTAAATGAGCTTTTTTCTCTGTTCCCTCACCACAATCCAGATTCCTTTGGGGAGTTACCAGTACAGTAACCATACCAGGAAGTACTTAGTTTATTAAGCTACTGCTTTTCTTAATCTCAGTGGAGATATTTACTGATAAACAGCTACCTACGCATCATGTTCATGTCGTTCCTAAATGAGCTTTTATCTCTCTCCCCTCACCACAAATCAGATTCTTCTGAGGAGTTCCCAGTACATTATCCTTTCCCCTGTGTAATTACCTCAACAAGCTCCAGCTTTTTATTCTCAATAGGGATACTCCCTGATATACAGCTGCCTACCCCCTTCGTAAGTGCAGGTCCTAAATGAGCTTTTTTCTCTGGTCCCTCACCACAATCCAGATTCTTTTGGGGAATTACCAGTACAGTAACCATACCAGGAAGTACTTAATTTATTAAGCTTCTGCTTTTCTTAATCTCAGTGGAGATATTTACTGATAAACAGCTACATATTCAGCATTTTCATGTCGTTAATAAATGAGCTTTTATCTCTCTCCCCTCACTACAAATCAGATTCTTCTGAGGAGTTCCCAGTACATTATCCTTTCCCCTGTGTAATTACCTTAACAAGCTCCTGCTGTTTTCATTCTAAGAAGGGATACTCCCTGATATACAGCTGCCTACCCCCTTCCTAAGTGCAGGTCCTAAATGAGCTTTTTTCTCTGTTCCCTCACCACATTCCAGATTCTTTTGGGGAGTTACCAGTAAAGTAACCATACCAGGAAGTACTTAATTTATTAAGCTACTGCTTTTCTTAATCTCAGTGGAGATATTTACTGATAAACAGCTATCTACGCAGCATGTTCATGTCGTTCTTAAATGAGCTTTTATCTCTGTCCCCTCACCAGAAATCAGATTCTTCAGAGGAGTTCCCAGTACTTTATCCTTTCTCCTGTGTAATTACCTTAACAAGCTCCAGCTGTTTTTATTCTCAGAAGGTTTGGTCCCTGATATACAGCTGCCTACCCCCTTCGTAAGTGCAGGTCCTAAATGAGCTTTTTTCTCTGTTCCCTCACCACAATCCAGATTCTTTTGGGGAGTTACCAGTACAGTAACCATACCAGGAAGTACTTAATTTATTAAGCTACTGCTTTTCTTCATCTCAGTGGAGATATTTACTGATAAACAGCTACCTACGCATCATGTTCATGTCGTTCCTAAATGAGCTTTTATCTCTCTCCCCTCACCACAAATCAGATTCTTCTGAGGAGTTCCCAGTACATTATCCTTTCCCCTGTGTAATTACCTCAACAAGCTCCAGCTTTTTTTATTCTCAAAAGGGATACTCCCTGATATACAGCTGCCTACCCCCTTCGTAAGTGCAGGTCCTAAATGAGCTTTTTTCTCTGTTCCCTCACCACAATCCAGATTCTTTTGGGGAATAACCAGTACAGTAAGCATACCAGGAAGTACTTAATTTATTAAGCTACTGCTTTTCTTAATCTCAGTGGAGATATTTACTGATAAACAGCTACCTACGCAGCATTTTCATGTCGTTCCTTAATGAGCTTTTATCTCTCTCCCCTCACCACAAATCAGATTCTTCTGAGGAGTTCCCAGTACATTATCCTTTCCCCAGTGTAATTACCTTAACAAGCTCCAGCTGTTTTTATTCTAAGAAGGGATACTCCCTGATATACAGCTGCCTACCCCCTTCCTAAGTGCAGGTCCTAAATGAGCTTTTTTCTCTGTTCCCTCACCACATTCCAGATTCTTGTGGGGAGTTACCAGTAAAGTAACCATACCAGGAAGTACTTAATTTATTAAGCTACTGCTTTTCTTAATCTCAGTGGAGATATTTACTGATAAACAGCTATCTACGCAGCATGTTCATGTCGTTCTTAAATGAGCTTTTATCTCTCTCCCCTCACCAGAAATCAGATTCTTCTGAGGAGTTCCCAGTACTTTATCCTTTCTCCTGTGTAATTACCTTAACAAGCTCCAGCTGTTTTTATTCTCAGAAGGGTTGGTCCCTGATATACAGCTGCCTACCCCCTTCGTAAGTGCAGGTCCTAAATGACCTTTTTTCTCTGTTCCCTCACCACAATCCAGATTCTTTTGGGGAGTTACCAGTACAGTAACCATACCAGGAAGTACTTAATTTATTAAGCTACTGCTTTTCTTAATCTCAGTGGAGATATTTACTGATAAACAGCTACCTAAGCAGCATGTTCATGTCGTTCCTAAATGAGCTTTTATCTCTCTCCCCTCACCACAAGTCAGATTCTTCTGAGGTGTTCCCAGTACATTATCCTTTCCCCTGTGTAATTACCTTAACAACTCCAGCTGTTTTTATTCTCAGAAGGAATACTCCCAGATATACAGCTGCCTATCCCCTTCATAAGTGCAGGTCCTAAATTAGGTTTTTACTCTGTTGCCTCACCACAATCCAGATTCTTTTGGGGAGTTACCAGTACAGTAACCATACCAGGAAGTACTTAATTTATTAAGCTACTGCTTTTCTTAATCTCAGTGCAGATATTTACTGATAAACAGCTACCTATGCAGCATTTTCATGTCGTTCTTAAATGAGCTTTTTTCTCTCTCCTCTCACCACAAATCATATTCCTCTGAGGAGTTCCCAGTACATTATTTTTGCCCTGTGTAATTAACTTAACAAGCTCCAGCTGTTTTTATGCTCAGAAGGTTTACTCCCTGATATACAGCTGCCTACCCCCTTCGTAAGTGCAGGTCCTAAATGAGCTTTTTTCTCTGTTCCCTCACCACAATCCAGATTCTTTTGGGGAGTTACCAGTACAGTAACCATACCAGGAAGTACTTAATTTATTAAGCTACTACTTTTCTTAATCTCAGTGGAGATATGTACTGATAAACAGCTACCTATGCAGCATTTTCATGTCGTTCCTAAATGAGCTTTTATCTCTCTCCCCTCACCACAAATCAGATTCTTCTGAGGAGTTCCCAGTACATTATCCTTTCCCCTGTGTAATTACCTTAACAAGCTCCAGCTGTTTTTATTCTCACAAGGGATACTCCCTGATATACAGCTGCCTACCCCCTTCGTAAGTGCAGGTACTAAATGAGCTTTTTCTCTGTTCCATCACCACAATCCAGATTCTTTAGGGGAGTTACCAGTACAGTAACCATACCAGGAATTACTTAATTTATTAAGCTACTGTTTTTCTTAATCTCAGTGGAGATAATTACTTATAAACAGCTACCTACGCAGCATGTAAATGTCGTTCCTAAATGAGCTTTTATCTCTCTCCCCTCACCACAAATCAGATTCTTCTGAGGAGTTCCCGGTACATTATCCTTTCCCCTGTGTAATTACCTTAACAAGCTCCAGCTGTTGTTATTCTCAGAAGGTTTACTCCCTGATATGCAGCTGCCTACCCCCTTCGTAAGTGCAGGTCCTAAATGAGCTTTTTTCTCTGTTCCCTCAGCACAATCCAGATTCTTTTGGGGAGTTACCAGTACATTAACCATACCAGGAAGTACTTAATTTATTAAGCTACTGCTTCTCTTAATCTCAGTGGAGATATTTACTGATAAACAGCTACCTATGCAGCATTTTCATGTCGTTCCTAAATGAACTTTTATCTCTCTCCCCTCACCACAAATCAGATTCTTCTGAGGAGTTTCCAGTACATTATCCTTTCCCCTGTGTAATTACCTTAACAAGCTCCAGCTGTATTTATTCTCAGAAGGTTTACTCCCTGATATACAGCTGCCTACCACCTTCGTAAGTGCAGGTCCTAAATGAGCTTTTTTCTCTGTTCCCTCACCACAATCCAGAGGCTTTTTGGGAGATACCAGTACAGTAACCATACCAGGAAGTACTTAATTTATTAAGCTACTGCTTTTCTTAATCTCAGTGGCGATATTTTCTGATAAACAGCTACCTATGCAGCATGTTCATGTCGTTCCTAAATGAGCTTTTATCTCTCTCCACTCACCACAAATCAGATTCTTCTGAGGAGTTCCCAGTACATTATCCTTTCCCCTGTGTAATTACCTTAACAATCTCCAGCTGTTTGTATTCTCAAAAGGGATACTCCCTGATATACAGCTGCCTACCCCCTTCGTAAGTGCAGGTCCTAAATGAGCTTTTTTCTCTGTTCCCTCACCACAATCCAGATTCTTTTGGGGAGTTACCTGTACAGTATCCATACCAGGAATTTCTTAATTTATTAAGCTACTTCTTTTCTTAACCTCAGTGGAGATATTTACTGATCAACAGCTACCTATGCAGCATGTTCCTGTCGTTCCCAAATGAGCTTTAATCTCTCTACCCTCACCACAAATCAGATTCTTCTGAGGAGTTACCAGTACATTTTCCTTTCCCCTGTGTAATTACCTTAACAAGCTCCAGCTGTTTGTATTCTCAGAAGGGATACTCCCTGATATACAGCTGCCTAACCCCTTCGTAAGTGCAGGTCCTAAATGAGCTTTTTTCTCTGTTCCCTCACCACAATCCAGATTCTTTTGGGGAGTTACCAGTACAGTACCCATACCAGGAAGTACTTAATTTATTAAGCTACTGCTTTTCTTAATCTCAGTGGAGATATTTACTGATAAACAGCTAAGTACACAGCATGTTCATGTCGTTCATAAATGAGCTTTTATCTCTCCCCCTCACCACAAATCAGAATCTTCTGAGGATTTCCCAGTACATTATCCTTTCCCCTGTGTAATTACCTTAACAAACTCCAGCTGTTTTTATTCTCAGAAGGTTTACTCCCTGATATACAACTGCCTACCCCCTTCGTAAGTGCAGGTCCTAAATGAGCTTTTTTCTCTGTTCGCTCAACACAATCCAGATTCTTTTGGGGAGTTACCAGTACAGTAACCATACCAGAGAGTACTTAATTTATTAAGCTACTGCTTTTCTTAATCTCAGTGGAGATATTTACTGATAAACAGCTACCTACGCAGCATGTTCATGTCGTTCCTAAATGAGCTTTTATCTCTCTCCCCTTACCACAAATTAGATTCTTCTGAGGAGTTCCGAGTACATTATCCTTTCCCCTGTGTAATTACCTTAACAAGCTCCAGCTGTTTTTATTCTCAGAAGTTTTACTCCCTGATATACAGCTGCCTACCCCCTTCGTAAGTGCAGGTCCTAAATGAGCTTTTTTGTCTGTTCCCTCACCACAATCCAGATTCTTTTGGGGAGTTACCAGTACAGTAACCATACCAGGAAGTACTTAATTTATTAAGCTACTGCTTTTCTTAATCTCAGTGGAGATGTTTACCGATAAACAGCTACCTACACTGCATGTTCATGTCGTTCCTAAATGAGCTTTTATCTCTCATCCCTCACCACAAATCAGATTCTTCTGAGGACTTCCCAGTACATTATCCTTTCCCCTGTGTAATTACCTTAACAAGCTCCAGCTGTTTTTATTCTCAGAAGGTTTACTCCCTGATATACAGCTGCCTACCCCCTTCGTAAGTGCAGGTCCTAAATGAGCGTTTTTCTCTGTTCCCTCACCACAATCCAGATTCTTTTGGGGAGTTAACAGTACAGTAACCATACCAGGAAGGACTTAATTTATTAAGCTAATGCTTTTCTTAATCTCAGTGGAGATATTTACTGATAAACAGCTACCTATGCAGCACGTTCATGTCGTTCCTAAATGAGCTTTTATCTCTCTCCACTCACCACTAATCAGATTCTTCTGAGGAGTTCCCAGTACATTATCCTTTCCCCTGTGTAATTACCTTAACAATCTCCAGCTGTTTGTATTCTCAAAAGGGATACTCCCTGATATACAGCTGCCTACCCCCTTCGTAAGTGCAGGTCCTAAATGAGCTTTTTTCTCTGTTCCCTCACCACAATCCAGATTCTTTTGGGGAGTTACCTGTACAGTATACATACCAGGAATTACTTAATTTATTAAGCTACTTCTTTTCTTAATCTCAGTGGAGATATTTACTGATCAACAGCTACCTATGCAGCATGTTCCTGTCGTTCCTAAATGAGCTTTTATCTCTCTCCCCTCCCCACAAATCAGATTGTTCTGAGGAGTTCCCAGTACATTATCCTTTCCCCTGTGTAATTAACTTAACAATCTCCAGCTGTTTGTATTCTCAGAAGGGATACTCCCTGATATACAGCTGCCTAACCCCTTCGTAAGTGCAGGTCCTAAATGAGCTTTTTTCTCTGTTCCCTCACCACAATCCAGATTCTTTTGGGGAGTTACCAGTACAGTAACCATACCAGGAAGTACTTAATTTATTAAGCTACTGCTTTTCTTAATCTCAGTGGAGATATTTACTGATAAGCAGCTAACTACGCAGCATGTTCATGTCGTTCCTAAATGAGCTTTTATCTCTCTCCCCTCACCACAAATCAGATTCTTCTGAGGAGTTCCCAGTACATTATCCTTTCCCCTGTGTAATTACCTTAACAAGCTCTAGCTGTTTTTATTCTAAGAAGATTTACTCCCTGATATACAGCTGCCTACCCCCTTCGTAAGTGCAGGTCCTAAATGAGCTTTTTTCTCTGTTCCCTCACCACAATCCAGATTCTTTTGGGGAGTTACCAGTACAGTAACCATACCAGTAAGTACTTAATGTATTAAGCTACTGCTTTTCTTAATCTCAGTGGAGATATTTACTGATAAACAGCTACCTACGCAGCATGTTCATGTCGTTCCTAAATGAGCTTTTATCTCTCTCCCCTCACCACCAATCAGATTCTTCTGAGGAGTTCCCAGTACATTATTCTTTCCCCTGTGTATTTACCTTAACAAGCTCCAGCTGTTTTTTTTCTCAGAAAGTTTACTCCCTGATATACAGCTGCCTACCCCCTTCGTATGTGCAGGTCCTAAATGAGCTTTTTTCTCTGTTCCCTCACCACAATCCAGATTCTTTTGGGGAGTTACCAGTACAGTAACCATACCAGGAAGTACTTAATTTATTAAGCTACTGCTTTTCTTAATCTCAGTGGAGATATTTACTGATAAACAGCTAACTACGCAGCATGTTCATGTCGTTCCTAAATGAGCTTTTATCTCTCTCCCCACACCACAAATAAGATTCTTCTGAGGAGTTCCCAGTACATTATCCTTTCCCCTGTGTAATTACCTTAACAAGCTCCAGCTGTTTTTGTTCTCAGAAGGTTTACTCCCTGATATACAGTTGCCTACCCCCTTCGTAAGTGCAGGTCCTAAATGAGCTTTTTTCTCTGTTCCCTCACCACTATCCAGATTATTTTGGGTAGTTACCAGTACAGTAACCATACCAGGAAGTACTTAATTTATTAAGCTACTGCTTTTCTTAATCTCAGTGGAGATATTTACTGATAAACAGCTACCTACGCAGCATGTTCATGTCGTTCCTAAATGAGCTTTTATCTCTCCCCCTCACCACAAATCAGATTCTTCTGAGGAGTTCCCAGTACATTATCCTTTCCCCTGTGTAATTACCTTAACAACCTCCAGCTGTTTTTATTCTCAGAAGGTTTACTCCCTGACATACAGCTGCCTACCCCCTTCGTAAGTGCAGGTCCTAAATGAGCTTTTTTCTCTGTTCCCTCACCACAGTCCAGATTCTTTTGTGGAGTTACCAGTACAGTAACCATAGCAGGAAGGACTTAATTTATTAAGCTACTGCTTTTCTTAATCTCAGTGGAGATATTTACTGATAAACAGCTACCTATGCAGCATGTTCATGTCATTCCTAAATGACCTTTTATCTCTCTTCCCTCACCACAAATCAGATTCTTCTGAGGAGTTCCCAGTACATTATCCTTTCCCCTGTGTAATTACCTTAAAAAGCTCCTGCTGTTTTTATTCTCAGAAGGGATACTCCCTTATATACAGTTGACTACCCCCTTCGTAAGTGCAGGTCCTAAATGAGCTTTTTTCTCTGTTCCCTCACCACTATCCAGATTCTTTTGGGGAGTTACCAGTACATTGACCATACCAGGAAGTACTTAATTTATTAAGCTACTGCTTTTCTTAATCTCAGTGGAGATATTTACTGATAAACAGCTACATACGCAGCATGATCATGTCGTCCTAAATGAGCTTTTATCTCTCCCCCTCACCACAAATCAGATTCTTCTGAGGTGTTCCCAGTACATTATCCTTTCCCCTGTGTAATTACCTTAACAAGCTCCAGCTGTTTTTATTCTCAGACGGTTTACTCCCTGATATACAGCTGCCTACCCCCTTCGTAAGTGCAGGACATAAATGAGCTTTTTTCTCTGTTCCCTCACCACAATCCAGATTCTTTTGGGGAGTTACCAGTACAGTAACCATACCAGAGAGTACTTAATTTATTAAGCTACTGCTTTTCTTAATCTCAGTGGAGATATTTACTGATAAACAGCTACCTACGCAGCATGTTCATGTCGTTCCTAAATGAGCTTTTATCTCTCTCCCCTTACCACAAATTAGATTCTTCTGAGGAGTTCCGAGTACATTATCCTTTCCCCTGTGTAATTACCTTAACAAGCTCCAGCTGTTTTTATTCTCAGAAGTTTTACTCCCTGATATACAGCTGCCTACCCCCTTCGTAAGTGCAGGTCCTAAATGAGCTTTTTTCTCTGTTCCCTCACCACAATCCAGATTCTTTTGGGGAGTTACCAGTACAGTAACCATACCAGGAAGTACTTAATTTATTAAGCTACTGCTTTTCTTAATCTCAGTGGAGATGTTTACCGATAAACAGCTACCTACACTCCATGTTCATGTCGTTCCTAAATGAGCTTTTATCTCTCATCCCTCACCACAAATCAGATTCTTCTGAGGACTTCCCAGTACATTATCCTTTCCCCTGTGTAATTACCTTAACAAGCTCCAGCTGTTTTTATTCTCAGAAGGTTTACTCCCTGATATACAGCTGCCTACCCCCTTCGTAAGTGCAGGTCCTCAATGAGCGTTTTTCTCTGTTCCCTCACCACAATCCAGATTCTTTTGGAGAGTTAACAGTACAGTAACCATACCAGGAAGTACTTAATTTATTAAGCTAATGCTTTTCTTAATCTCAGTGGAGATATTTACTGATAAACAGCTACCTATGCAGCACGTTCATGTCGTTCCTAAATGAGCTTTTATCTCTCTCCACTCACCACTAATCAGATTCTTCTGAGGAGTTCCCAGTACATTATCCTTTCCCCTGTGAAATTACCTTAACAATCTCCAGCTGTTTGTATTCTCAAAAGGGATACTCCCTGATATACAGCTGCCTACCCCCTTCGTAAGTGCAGGTCCTAAATGAGCTTTTTTCTCTGTTCCCTCACCACAATCCAGATTCTTTTGGGGAGTTACCTGTACAGTATACATACCAGGAATTACTTAATTTATTAAGCTACTTCTTTTCTTAATCTCAGTGGAGATATTTACTGATCAACAGCTACCTATGCAGCATGTTCCTGTCGTTCCTAAATGAGCTTTTATCTCTCTCCCCTCCCCACAAATCAGATTCTTCTGAGGAGTTCCCAGTACATTATCCTTTCCCCTGTGTAATTACCTTAACAATCTCCAGCTGTTTGTATTCTCAGAAGGGATACTCCCTGATATACAGCTGCCTAACCCCTTCGTAAGTGCAGGTCCTAAATGAGCTTTTTTCTCTGTTCCCTCACCACAATCCAGATTCTTTTGGGGAGTTACCAGTACAGTAACCATACCAGGAAGTACTTAATTTATTAAGCTACTGCTTTTCTTAATCTCAGTGGAGATATTTACTGATAAGCAGCTACCTACGCAGCATGTTCATGTCGTTCCTAAATGAGCTTTTATCTCTCTCCCCTCACCACAAATCAGATTCTTCTGAGGAGTTCCCAGTAGATTATCCTTTCCCCTGTGTAATTACCTTAACAAGCTCTAGCTGTTTTTATTCTAAGAAGATTTACTCCCTGATATACAGCTGCCTACCCCCTTCGTAAGTGCAGGTCCTAAATGAGCTTTTTTCTCTGTTCCCTCACCACAATCCAGATTCTTTTGGGGAGTTACCAGTACAGTAACCATACCAGTTAGTACTTAATGTATTAAGCTACTGCTTTTCTTAATCTTAGTGGCGATATTTACTGATAAACAGCTACCTACGCAGCATGTTCATGTTGTTCCTAAATGAGCTTTTATCTCTCTCCCCTCACCACCAATCAGATTCTTCTGAGGAGTTCCCAGTACATTATTCTTTCCCCTGTGTATTTACCTTAACAAGCTCCAGCTGTTTTTTTTCTCAGAAAGTTTACTCCCTGATATACAGCTACCTACCCCCTTCGTATGTGCAGGTCCTAAATGAGCTTTTTTCTCTGTTCCCTCACCACAATCCAGATTCTTTTGGGGAGTTACCAGTACAGTAACCATACCAGGAAGTACTTAATTTATTAAGCTACTGCTTTTCTTAATCTCAGTGGAGATATTTACTGATAAACAGCTAACTACGCAGCATGTTCATGTCGTTCCTAAATGAGCTTTTGTCTCTCTCCCCTCACCACAAATAAGATTCTTCTGAGGAGTTCCCAGTACATTATCCTTTCCCCTGTGTAATTACCTTAACAAGCTCCAGCTGTTTTTGTTCTCAGAAGGTTTACCCCTGATATACAGTTGCCTACCCCCTTCGTAAGTGCAGGTCCTAAATGAGCTTTTTTCTCTGTTCCCTCACCACTATCCAGATTCTTTTGGGGAGTTACCAGTACAGTAACCATACCAGGAAGGACTTAATTTATTAAGCTACTGCTTTTCTTAATCTCAGTGGAGATATTTACTGATAAACAGCTACCTACGCAGCATGTTCATGTCGTTCCTAAATGAGCTTTTATCTCTCCCCCTCACCACAAATCAGATTCTTCTGAGGAGTTCCCAGTACATTATCCTTTCCCCTGTGTAATTACCTTAACAACCTCCAGCTGTTTTTATTCTCAGAAGGTTTACTCCCTGACATACAGCTGCCTACCCCCTTCGTAAGTGCAGGTCCTAAATGAGCATTTTTCTCTGTTCCCTCACCACAATCCAGATTCTTTTGTGGAGTTACCAGTACAGTAACCATAGCAGGAAGGACTAAATTTATTAAGCTACTGCTTTTCTTAATCTCAGTGGAGATATTTACTGATAAACAGCTACCTATGCAGCATGTTCATGTCATTCCTAAATGACCTTTTATCTCTCTTCCCTCACCACAAATCAGATTCTTCTGAGGAGTTCCCAGTACATTATCCTTTCCCCTGTGTAATTACCTTAAAAAGCTCCTGCTGTTTTTATTCTCAGAAGGGATACTCCCTTATATACAGTTGCCTACCCCCTTCGTAAGTGCAGGTCCTAAATGAGCTTTTTTCTCTGTTCCCTCACCACTATCCTGATTCTTTTGGGGAGTTGCCAGTACAGTGACCATACCAGGAAGTACTTAATTTATTAAGCTACTGCTTTTCTTAATCTCAGTGGAGATATTTACTGATAAACAGCTACATACGCAGCATGTTCATGTCGTCCTAAATGAGCTTTTATTTCTCCCCCTCACCACAAATCAGATTCTTCTGAGGAGTTCCCAGTACATTATCCTTTCCGCTGTGTAATTACCTTAACAAGCTCCAGCTGTTTTTATTCTCAGAAGGTTTACTCCCTGATATACAGCTGCCTACCCCCTTCGTAAGTGCAGGTCCTAGATGAGCATTTTTCTCTGTTCCCTCACCACAGTCCAGATTCTTTTGTGGAGTTACCAGTACAGTAACCATAGCAGGAAGGACTTAATTTATTAAGCTACTGCTTTTCTTAATCTCAGTGGAGATATTTACTGATAAACAGCTACCTATGCAGCATGTTCATGTCATTCCTAAATGACCTTTTATCTCTCTTCCCTCACCACAAATCAGATTCTTCTGAGGAGTTCCCAGTACATTATCCTTTCCCCTGTGTAATTACCTTAAAAAGCTCCTGCTGTTTTTATTCTCAGAAGGGATACTCCCTTATATACAGTTGACTACCCCCTTCGTAAGTGCAGGTCCTAAATGAGCTTTTTTCTCTGTTCCCTCACCACTATCCAGATTCTTTTGGGGAGTTACCAGTACATTGACCATACCAGGAAGTACTTAATTTATTAAGCTACTGCTTTTCTTAATCTCAGTGGAGATATTTACTGATAAACAGCTACATACGCAGCATGATCATGTCGTCCTAAATGAGCTTTTATCTCTCCCCCTCACCACAAATCAGATTCTTCTGAGGTGTTCCCAGTACATTATCCTTTCCCCTGTGTAATTACCTTAACAAGCTCCAGCTGTTTTTATTCTCAGACGGTTTACTCCCTGATATACAGCTGCCTACCCCCTTCGTAAGTGCAGGACATAAATGAGCTTTTTTCTCTGTTCCCTCACCACAATCCAGATTCTTTTGGGGAGTTACCAGTACAGTAACCATACCAGAGAGTACTTAATTTATTAAGCTACTGCTTTTCTTAATCTCAGTGGAGATATTTACTGATAAACAGCTACCTACGCAGCATGTTCATGTCGTTCCTAAATGAGCTTTTATCTCTCTCCCCTTACCACAAATTAGATTCTTCTGAGGAGTTCCGAGTACATTATCCTTTCCCCTGTGTAATTACCTTAACAAGCTCCAGCTGTTTTTATTCTCAGAAGTTTTACTCCCTGATATACAGCTGCCTACCCCCTTCGTAAGTGCAGGTCCTAAATGAGCTTTTTTCTCTGTTCCCTCACCACAATCCAGATTCTTTTGGGGAGTTACCAGTACAGTAACCATACCAGGAAGTACTTAATTTATTAAGCTACTGCTTTTCTTAATCTCAGTGGAGATGTTTACCGATAAACAGCTACCTACACTCCATGTTCATGTCGTTCCTAAATGAGCTTTTATCTCTCATCCCTCACCACAAATCAGATTCTTCTGAGGACTTCCCAGTACATTATCCTTTCCCCTGTGTAATTACCTTAACAAGCTCCAGCTGTTTTTATTCTCAGAAGGTTTACTCCCTGATATACAGCTGCCTACCCCCTTCGTAAGTGCAGGTCCTCAATGAGCGTTTTTCTCTGTTCCCTCACCACAATCCAGATTCTTTTGGAGAGTTAACAGTACAGTAACCATACCAGGAAGTACTTAATTTATTAAGCTAATGCTTTTCTTAATCTCAGTGGAGATATTTACTGATAAACAGCTACCTATGCAGCACGTTCATGTCGTTCCTAAATGAGCTTTTATCTCTCTCCACTCACCACTAATCAGATTCTTCTGAGGAGTTCCCAGTACATTATCCTTTCCCCTGTGAAATTACCTTAACAATCTCCAGCTGTTTGTATTCTCAAAAGGGATACTCCCTGATATACAGCTGCCTACCCCCTTCGTAAGTGCAGGTCCTAAATGAGCTTTTTTCTCTGTTCCCTCACCACAATCCAGATTCTTTTGGGGAGTTACCTGTACAGTATACATACCAGGAATTACTTAATTTATTAAGCTACTTCTTTTCTTAATCTCAGTGGAGATATTTACTGATCAACAGCTACCTATGCAGCATGTTCCTGTCGTTCCTAAATGAGCTTTTATCTCTCTCCCCTCCCCACAAATCAGATTCTTCTGAGGAGTTCCCAGTACATTATCCTTTCCCCTGTGTAATTACCTTAACAATCTCCAGCTGTTTGTATTCTCAGAAGGGATACTCCCTGATATACAGCTGCCTAACCCCTTCGTAAGTGCAGGTCCTAAATGAGCTTTTTTCTCTGTTCCCTCACCACAATCCAGATTCTTTTGGGGAGTTACCAGTACAGTAACCATACCAGGAAGTACTTAATTTATTAAGCTACTGCTTTTCTTAATCTCAGTGGAGATATTTACTGATAAGCAGCTACCTACGCAGCATGTTCATGTCGTTCCTAAATGAGCTTTTATCTCTCTCCCCTCACCACAAATCAGATTCTTCTGAGGAGTTCCCAGTAGATTATCCTTTCCCCTGTGTAATTACCTTAACAAGCTCTAGCTGTTTTTATTCTAAGAAGATTTACTCCCTGATATACAGCTGCCTACCCCCTTCGTAAGTGCAGGTCCTAAATGAGCTTTTTTCTCTGTTCCCTCACCACAATCCAGATTCTTTTGGGGAGTTACCAGTACAGTAACCATACCAGTTAGTACTTAATGTATTAAGCTACTGCTTTTCTTAATCTTAGTGGCGATATTTACTGATAAACAGCTACCTACGCAGCATGTTCATGTTGTTCCTAAATGAGCTTTTATCTCTCTCCCCTCACCACCAATCAGATTCTTCTGAGGAGTTCCCAGTACATTATTCTTTCCCCTGTGTATTTACCTTAACAAGCTCCAGCTGTTTTTTTTCTCAGAAAGTTTACTCCCTGATATACAGCTACCTACCCCCTTCGTATGTGCAGGTCCTAAATGAGCTTTTTTCTCTGTTCCCTCACCACAATCCAGATTCTTTTGGGGAGTTACCAGTACAGTAACCATACCAGGAAGTACTTAATTTATTAAGCTACTGCTTTTCTTAATCTCAGTGGAGATATTTACTGATAAACAGCTAACTACGCAGCATGTTCATGTCGTTCCTAAATGAGCTTTTGTCTCTCTCCCCTCACCACAAATAAGATTCTTCTGAGGAGTTCCCAGTACATTATCCTTTCCCCTGTGTAATTACCTTAACAAGCTCCAGCTGTTTTTGTTCTCAGAAGGTTTACCCCTGATATACAGTTGCCTACCCCCTTCGTAAGTGCAGGTCCTAAATGAGCTTTTTTCTCTGTTCCCTCACCACTATCCAGATTCTTTTGGGGAGTTACCAGTACAGTAACCATACCAGGAAGGACTTAATTTATTAAGCTACTGCTTTTCTTAATCTCAGTGGAGATATTTACTGATAAACAGCTACCTACGCAGCATGTTCATGTCGTCCCTAAATGAGCTTTTATCTCTCCCCCTCACCACAAATCAGATTCTTCTGAGGAGTTCCCAGTACATTATCCTTTCCCCTGTGTAATTACCTTAACAACCTCCAGCTGTTTTTATTCTCAGAAGGTTTACTCCCTGACATACAGCTGCCTACCCCCTTCGTAAGTGCAGGTCCTAAATGAGCATTTTTCTCTGTTCCCTCACCACAATCCAGATTCTTTTGTGGAGTTACCAGTACAGTAACCATAGCAGGAAGGACTAAATTTATTAAGCTACTGCTTTTCTTAATCTCAGTGGAGATATTTACTGATAAACAGCTACCTATGCAGCATGTTCATGTCATTCCTAAATGACCTTTTATCTCTCTTCCCTCACCACAAATCAGATTCTTCTGAGGAGTTCCCAGTACATTATCCTTTCCCCTGTGTAATTACCTTAAAAAGCTCCTGCTGTTTTTATTCTCAGAAGGGATACTCCCTTATATACAGTTGCCTACCCCCTTCGTAAGTGCAGGTCCTAAATGAGCTTTTTTCTCTGTTCCCTCACCACTATCCTGATTCTTTTGGGGAGTTGCCAGTACAGTGACCATACCAGGAAGTACTTAATTTATTAAGCTACTGCTTTTCTTAATCTCAGTGGAGATATTTACTGATAAACAGCTACATACGCAGCATGTTCATGTCGTCCTAAATGAGCTTTTATTTCTCCCCCTCACCACAAATCAGATTCTTCTGAGGAGTTCCCAGTACATTATCCTTTCCGCTGTGTAATTACCTTAACAAGCTCCAGCTGTTTTTATTCTCAGAAGGTTTACTCCCTGATATACAGCTGCCTACCCCCTTCGTAAGTGCAGGTCCTAGATGAGCATTTTTCTCTGTTCCCTCACCACAATCCAGATTCTTTTGGGGAGTTACCAGTACAGTAACCATACCAGGAAGTACTTAATTTATTAAGCTACTGCTTTTCTTAATCTCAGTGGAGATATTTACTGATAAACAGCTACCTATGCAGCATGTTCATGTCGTTCCTAAATGAGCTTTTATCTCTCCCCCTCACCACAAATCAGATTCTTCTGAGGAGGTCCCAGTACATTATCCTTTCCCCTGTGTAATTACCTTAACAAGCTCCAGCTGTTTTTATTCTCAGAAGGTTTACTCCCTGATATACAGCTGCCTACCCCCTTCGTAAGTGCAGGTCATAAATGAGCTATTTTCTCTGTTCCCTCAGCACAATCCAGATTCTTTTGGGGAGTTACCAGTACAGTAATGATACCAGGAACTACTTAATTTATTAAGCTACTGCTTTTCTTAATCTCAGTGGAGATGTTTACTGATAAACAGCTACCTACGCAGCATGTTCATGTCGTTCCAAAATGAGCTTTTGTCTCTCTCCCCTCACCACAAATCAGATTCTTCTTAGGAGTTCCCAGTACATTATCCTTTCCCCTGTGTAATTACCTTAACAAGCTCCAGCTGTTTTAATTCTCAGAAGGTTTACTCCCTGATATACAGCTGCCTATCCCCTTCGTAAGTGGAGGTCCTAAATGAGCTTTTTTCTCTGTTCCCTCACCACAATCCAGATTCTTTTGGGGAGTTACCAGTACAGTAACCATACCAGGAAGTACTTAATTTATTAAGCTACTGCTTTTCTTAATCTCAGTGGAGATGTTTACTGATAAACAGCTACCTACGCAGCATGTTCATGTCGTTCCTAAATGAGCTTTTGTCTCTCTCCCCTCACCACAAATCAGATTCTTCTGAGGAGTTCCCAGTACATTATCCTTTCCCCTGTGTAATTACCTTAACAAGCTCCAGCTGTTTTTATTCTCAGAAGGTTTACTCCCTGATATACAGCTGCCTACCCCCTTCGTAAGTGCAGGTCCTAAATGAGCTTTTTTCTCTGTTCCCTCACCAAAATCCAGATTCTTTTGTGGAGTTACCAGTACAGTAACCATACCAGTTAGTACTTAATGTATTAAGCTACTGCTTTTCTTAATCTCAGTGGAGATATTTACTGATAAACAGCTACCTACGCAGCATGTTCATGTCGTTCCTAAATGAGCTTTTATCTCTCTCCCCTCACCACCAATCAGATTCTTCTGAGGAGTTCCCAGTACATTATTCTTTCCCCTGTGTATTTACCTTAACAAGCTCCAGCTGTTTTTTTTCTCAGAAAGTTTACTCCCTGATATACAGCTGCCTACCCCCTTCGTATGTGCAGGTACTAAATGAGCTTTTTTCTCTGTTCCCTCACCACAATCCAGATTCTTTTGGGGAGTTACCAGTACAGTAACCATACCAGGAAGTACTTAATTTATTAAGCTACTGCTTTTCTTAATCTCAGTGGAGATATTTACTGATAAACAGCTAACTACGCAGCATGTTCATGTCGTTCCTAAATGAGCTTTTATCTCTCTCCCCTCACCACAAATAAGATTCTTCTGAGGAGTTCCCAGTACATTATCCTTTCCCCTGTGTAATTACCTTAACAAGCTCCAGCTGTTTTTGTTCTCAGAAGGTTTACTCCCTGATATACAGTTGCCTACCCCCTTCGTAAGTGCAGGTCCTAAATGAGCTTTTTTCTCTGTTCCCTCACCACTATCCAGATTCTTTTGGGGAGTTACCAGTACAGTAACCATACCAGGAAGTACTTAATTTATTAAGCTACTGCTTTTCTTAATCTCAGTGGAGATATTTACTGATAAACAGCTACCTACGCAGCATGTTCATGTCGTTCCTATATGAGCTTTTATCTCTCCCCCTCACCACAAATCAGATTCTTCTGAGGAGTTCCCAGTACATTATCCTTTCCCCTGTGTAATTACCTTAACAACCTCCAGCTGTTTTTATTCTCAGAAGGTTTACTCCCTGACATACAGCTGCCTACCCCCTTCGTAAGTGCAGGTACTAAATGAGCTTTTTTCTCTGTTCCCTCACCACAATCCAGATTCTTTTGTGGAGTTACCAGTACAGTAACCATAGCAGGAAGGACTTAATTTATTAAGCTACTGCTTTTCTTAATCTCAGTGGAGATATTTACTGATAAACAGCTACCTATGCAGCATTTTCATGTCATTCCTAAATGACCTTTTATCTCTCTCTCCTCACCACAAATCAGATTCTTCTGAGGAGTTCCCAGTACATTATCCTTTCCCCTGTGTAATTACCTTAAAAATCTCCTGCTGTTTTTATTCTCAGAAGGGATACTCCCTTATATACAGTTGCCTACCCCCTTCGTAAGTGCAGGTCCTAAATGAGCTTTTTTCTCTGTTCCCTCACCACTGTCCAGATTCTTTTGGGGAGTTACCAGTACAGTAACCATACCAGGAAGTACTTAATTTATTAAGCTACTGCTTTTCTTAATCTCAGTGGAGATATTTACTGATAAACAGCTACCTAAGCAGCATGTTCATGTCGTTCCTAAATGAGCTTTTATCTCTCCCCCTCACCACAAATCAGATTCTTCTGAGGAGTTCCCAGTACATTATCCTTTCCCCTGTGTAATTACCTTAACAAGCTCCAGCTGTTTTTATTCTCAGAAGGGATACTCCCTGATATACAGCTGCCTTCCCCCTTCGTAAGTGCAGGTCCTGAATGAGCTTTTTTCTCTGTTCCCTCACCACAATCCAGATTCTTTTGGGTAGTTACCAGTACAGTAACCATACCAGGAAGTACTTAATTTATTAAGCTACTGCTTTTCTTAATCTCAGTGGAGATATTTACTGATAAACAGCTACCTACGCAGCATGTTCATGTCGTTCCTACATGAGCTTTTATCTCTCCCCCTCACCACAAATCACATTCTTCTGAGGAGGTCCCAGTACATTATCCTTTCCCCTGTGTAATTACCTTAACAAGCTCCAGCTGTTTTTATTCTCAGAAGGTTTACTCCCTGATATACAGCTGCCTACCCCCTTCGTAAGTGCAGGTCATAAATGAGCTTTTTTCACTGTTCCCTCAGCACAATCCAGATTCTTTTGGGGAGTTACCAGTACAGTAACCATACCAGGAAGTACTTAAATTATTAAGCTACTGCTTTTCTTAATCTCAGTGGAGATGTTTACTGATAAACAGCTACCTATGCAGCATGTTCATGTCGTTCCTAAATGAGCTTTTGTCTCTCTCCCCTCACCACAAATCAGATTCTTCTTAGGAGTTCCCAGTACATTATCCTTTCCCCTGTATAATTACCTTAACAAGCTCCAGCTGTTTTTATTCTCAGAAGGTTTACTCCCTGATATACAGCTGCCTATCCCCTTCGTAAGTGCAGGTCCTAAATGAGCTTTTTTCTCTGTTCCCTCACCACAATCCAGATTCTTTTGGGGAGTTACCAGTACAGTAACCATACCAGGAAGTACTTAATTTATTAAGCTACTGCTTTTCTTAATCTCAGTGGAGATGTTTACTGATAAACATCTACCTACGCAGCATGTGCATGTCTTTCCTAAATGAGCTTTTATCTCTCTCCCCTCACCACAAATCAGATTCTTCTGAGGAGTTCCCAGTACATTATCCTTTCCCCTGTGTAATTACCTTAACAAGCTCCTGCTGTTTTTATTCTCAGAAGGGATACTCCCTTATATACAGTTGCCTACCCCCTTCGTAAGTGCAGGTCCTAAATGAGCTTTTTTCTCTGTTCCCTCACCGCAATCCAGATTCTTTTGGGGAGTTACCAGTACAGTAACCATACCAGGAAGTACTTAATTTATTAAGCTACTGCTTTTCTTAATCTCAGTGGAGATATTTACTGATAAACAGCTACTTACGCAGCATGTTCATGTCGTTCCTAAATGAACTTTTGTCTCTCTCCTCTCAACACAAATCAGATTCTTCTGAGGAGTTCCCAGTACCTTATCCTTTCCCCTGTGTAATTACCTTAACAAGCTCCAGCTGTTTTTATTCTCAGAAGGTTTACTCCCTTATATACAGCTGCCTACCCCCTTCGTAAGTGCAGGTCCTAAATGAGCTTTTTTCTCTGTTCCCTCACCACACTCCAGATTCTTTTGGGGAGTTACCAGTACAGTAACCATATAAGGAAGTACTTAATTTATTAAGCTACTGCTTTTCTTAATCTCAGTGGAGATATTTACTGATAAACAGCTACCTACGCAGCATGTTCATGTCGTTCCTAAATGAGCTTTTATCTCTCTCCCCTCCCCACAAATCAGATTCTTCTGAGGAGTTCCCAGTACATTATCCTTTACCCTGTGTAATTATCTCAACAAGCTCCAGCTGTTTTTATTCTAAGAAAGTTTACTCCCTGATATACAGCTGCCTACCCCCTTCGTAAGTGCAGGTCCTAAATGAGCTTTTTTCTCTGTTCCCTCACCACAATCAAGATTCTTTTGTAGAGTTACCAGTACAGTAACCATACCAGGAAGGACTTAATTTATTAAGCTACTGCTTTTCTTAATCTCAGTGGAGATATTTACTGATAAACAGCTATCTATGCAGCATATTCATGTCGTTCCTAAATGACCTTTTATCTCTCTCCCCTCACAACAAATCAGATTCTTCTGAGGAGTTCCCCGTACATTATCCTTTCCACTGTGTAATTACCTTAACAAGCTCCTGCTGTTTTTATTCTCAGAAGGGATACTCCCTTATATACAGCTGCCTACCCCCTTCGTAAGTGCAGGTCCTAAATGAGCTTTTTTCTCTGTTCCCTCACCACAATCCAGATTCTTTTGGGGAGTTACCAGTACAGTAACCATACCAGGAAGTACTTAATTTATTAAGCTACTGCTTTTCTTAATCTCAGTGGAGATATTTACTGATAAACACCTACCTACGCAGCATGTTCATATCGTTCCTAAATGAGCTTTTATCTCTCTCCCCTCACCACAAATCAGATTCTTCTGAGGAGTTCCCAGTACATTATCCTTTCCCCTGTGTAATTACCTTAAAAAGCTCCAGCTGTTTTTATTCTCAGAAAGTTTACTCCCTGATAAACAGCTGCCTACCCCCTTCATAAGTGCAGGTCCTAAATGAGCATTTTTCTCTGTTCCCTCACCACAATCCAGATTCTTTTGGGGAGTTACCAGTACAGTAACCATACCAGGAAGTACTTAATTTATTAAGCTACTGCTTTTCTTAATCAGTGGAGATATTTACTGATAAACAGCTACCTATGCAGCATGTTCATGTCGTTCCTAAATGAGCTTTTATCTCTCTCCCATTACCACAAATCAGATTCTTCTGAGGAGTTCCCAGTACATTATCCTTTCCCCTGTGTAATTACCTTAACAAGCTCCAGCTGTTTTTATTCTCAGAAGGTTTACTCCCTTATATACAGCTGCCTACCCACTTCGTAAGTGCAGACCCTAAATGAGCTTTTTTCTCTGTTCCCTCACCACAATCCAGATTCTTATGGGGAGTTACCACTACAGTAACCATACCAGGAAGTAATTAATTTATGAAGCTACTGCTTTTCTTAATCTCAGTGGAGATATTTACTGATAAACAACTACCTACGTAGCATGTTCATGTCGTTCCTAAATGAGCTTTTATCTCTCTCCCCTCACCACAAATCAGATTCATCTGAGGAGTTCCCAGTACATTATCCTTTCCTCTGTGTAATTAGCTTGAATGGAAGGGAATGGAGTACAATATTCTAGAATAGAATGGAATGGAATGGAATGGAATGGAGTAGATCATAGAGTAAAATAGAATGGAGTAGAATATTCTAGAATAGAATAGAATAGAAGGGAATGGAATTGTGTAGAATACTAGAATATAATAGATTAGAGTAGAATATTCGAGAATAGAATAGAATGGAGTAGTATATTCTAGAATAGAATAGAATAGAATGGAATGGAGTAGGATATTCTAGAATAGAATACAATAGAATGGAGTAGAATATTCTAGAATAGAATACAATAGAATGAAGTAGAATATTCTAGAATAGAATAAAATAGAATGAAGTAGAATATTCTAGAAAAGAATAGAGCAGAATAGAATGGAGTAGAATATTCCAGAGTAGAATGGATTATAATGGAGTAGAATATACCAGAATATTCTAGAATAGAATAGAATAGAATAGAATGGAGTAGAATATTCTAGAATAGAATAGAATGGAGTAGAATATTCAAGAATAGATTAGAATATAATGGAGTAGTGTATTCCTGAATAGAATAGAATGGACTGGATTAGAATATTGCAGAATAGAATAGAATGGAATGGAGTAGAATATTCTAGAATAGAATAGAATAGGAGTAGAATATTCTAGAATAGAGTGGAATGGAATTGAATGGAGTAGAATATTCTAGAATTGAATAGAATAGTATAGCAGTATAATATTCTAGAATACAATGGAATGGAATGGAGTAGGATATTCTAGAATTAAAGAGAATCAAATAGAATAGAATAGAATTGAATGGAATGGGGTAGAATATTCTGGAATCAAATCGAATAAAGTAGAATGGAGTAGAATATTCTAGAATAAAATGGAATCAAATCGAATCGAATAGATTGAATCGAAACGTATAGAATAGAATAGAATCGAGTAGAATATTCTAGAATAGAATTGAATACAATGGAGTAGAATATTCCAGAATATTCTAGAATAGAATGGAATAGAATAGAATAGAATGGAGTAGAATATTCTTGATTAGAATAGATTGGAGTAAAATATTCTCGAACAGAATAGAAGGGAGTAGAATATTCTAGAATAGAACAGAATGGAGTAGAATATTCCAGAATAGAATAAAACGGAATTGAGTAATATATTCTAGAATAGAATAGAATAGAATGCAATGGATTAGAATGTTCTAGAATAGAATAGAATAGAATAGAGTAGACTATTCTAGAATCGAATGGAATGGAATGGAATGGAATCGAGTAGAATATTCTAGAATAGAATAGAATATAGTAGAATACCCTAGAATAGAGTAGAATGGAGAACAATATTCTGCAATAGAATAGAATCGAGTAGAGCGGCGTAGAATAGTCTAGAATAGAATAGAATAAAATAGAATGGATTAGAATATTCTTGAATAGATTCGAATATAATGGAGTAGGATATTCTAGACTAGAATGGAATAGAATAGAATACAACGGAATAGAATATTCTAGAATTTTAGGGAATAGATTGGAGTAGGATATTCTAGAATAGAATGGAATAGAATAGAATAAAATGGAGTAAAATATTCTAGAATAGATTGGAATAGAATGGAGTAGAGTATTCCAGAATATCCTAGAATAGAAAGGAATAGAATAGAGTAAAATATTCTAGAATAGAATGGAATAGAGTGGAGTAGAGTATTCCAGAATATCCTAGAATAGAATGGAATAGTATAGAATACAATAAAGTAGAACATTCTAGAATAGAATGGAATGGAGTAGAATATTGTAAAATAGAATAGAGTAGAATAGAATAGAAGAATGGAGTAGAATAATCTAGAATAGAATAGAATAGAATGGAATGGAATGGAGTAGAATATTCTAGAATAGAATATATTGGGGTAGAATATTCTAGAAGAGAATAGAATAGAATAGATTGGAGTAGAATATTCTAGAATAGAATGGAATAGAATGGAACAGAATAGAATAGGATTAGAATATTCTAGAATAGAATAGGATTTAGTAGAATATTCTAGAATAGAATAGAATAGAATGGAATGGTGTAGAATATTCTAGAATTTTATAGAATGGAGTAGAATATGCTAGAATAGAATAGAATGGAGTAGAATATTATAAAATAGAATGGAGTAGAGTGGAGTAGAATATTCTAGAATAGAATTGAATAGAATAGAATGGAGTAGAATATTCTAGAATAGAATCGCATAGAATGCAGTAGGATATTCTAGAATAGAATGGAATAGAATGGAGTAGGATCTTCTAGAATAGGATGGAATAGAATAGAATGGAGTACAATATTCTAGAATAGAATGGAATAGAATGGAGTAGAATATTCCAGAATATCCTAGAATAGAATGGAATAGAATAGAATAGAATGGAGTAGATATTCTAGAATAGTATAGAATGAGTAGAGTATTCTAAAATAGAATAGAGTAGAATAGAATAGAAGAATGGAGTCGAATATTCTAGAATAGAATCGAATACAGTAGAATGGAGTAGAATATTTCAGAATAGAATAGAATGGACTGGAGTAGAATAATCCAGAAGTGGATAGAAAGGAATGAGGTAGAATATTCTAGAATAGAATGGAATAGAATATTCTAGAATAGAATGGAATATAATAGAATAGCAGTAGAATATTCTAGAATAAAATGGAATGGAATGGAATTAAATGGAGTAGAATATTCTAGATTAGAATATGTTGGAGTAGAATATTCTAGAATAGAATAGAATGGAGTAGAATATTCCAGAATAGAATACAATGGAATGGCGTAGAATATTCTAAAATAGAATAGAAGGGAGTAGAATGGACTATAATATTCTAGAATAGAGGAGCATAGAATACAATGGAGTAGAATATTCTAGAATAGAATGGAATAGCATGGAGTAGGATATTATAGAATAGAAGGTAATCAAATAGAATAGAATAGAATAGAATTCAATGGAGCAGAGTATTCTGGAATCGAATCGAATAGAGCAGAATGGAGTAGAATATTATATAATAAAATGGAATCAAATCAAATCGAATAGAATAGAGTAGAATAGAGTAGAATGGAGTAAAATATTCTAGAATAGAATGGAGTAGAATATTCTAGAATAAAATAGAATAGAATTGAGTAGGATAATCTAGAATAGAGTAGAATATAATAGAATGGAGTAGAACTTGCTAGAACAGAATAGAATGGAATAGAATGGAGTCGCATATTCCAGAATATTCTAGAATAGAATAGAAGAATAGAATGGAATGGAGTAGAATATTCTATAATAGAGTGGAATAGAATTGAGTAGGTTATTTTAGAATAGAATGGAGTAGAATATTCTAGAATAGAATGGAATATAATGGAGTAGAATATTCCAGAATATCCTAGAATAGAATAGAATGGAGTAGATTATTCCAGAATAGAATAGAATGGAATGGAGTAGAATATTCAAGAATAGAAGAGAATAGAATTGAGTAGAATATTCTACAATAGAATAAAATAGAATAGGTGTAGAATATTCTAGAATAGAATGGAATGGAATAAAAGGGAATGGAGTAGAACATTCTAGAATCGAATACAATGAAGTAGAATATTCCAGAATTGAATAGAGTGGAGTAGAATGGAGGAGAATATTCTAGAATAGAATAAAATAAAATTCAATGGAGTAGAATATTCTAGAATAGAATGTAATAGAATGGTGTAGGATATTCTAGAATACAAGAGAATGAAATAGAATAGAATTGAATAGAATTGAATCGAGTACAATATAGTGGAATCGAATCGAATATAGTAGAATGGAGTAGAATATTGTAGAATAAAATGGAATCAAATCGAATCGAATAGAATCGAATCGAATCAAAGAGTATAGAATGGAGTAGAATATTTTGGAATAGAATGGAATAGAATGGAGTAGAATATTACAGAATATTCTAGAATAGAATGGAATAGAATAGAATAGAATGGAGTAGAATATTCTAGAATAGAATAGATTGGAGTAGAATATTCCAGAATAGAACAGAATAGAATGGAATGGAGTAGGATATTCTAGAATAGAAGAGAAGATAATAGAATGTAGTAGAATATTCTAGAATAGAATAGATTGGAGTAGAATATTCTAGAATAGAATTGAATGGAGTAGAATATTCTAGAATAGAAGATAATAAAATGGAATGGAATGGAGTAGAATATTCTAGAATAGAGTGGACTGGAGTAGAATATTCTAGAATAGAATAGAATAGAATAGAAAATAAAGGAGTAGAATATTGTAGAATAGAATAGAATGGAATGGAATGGAATGGAATGGAGTAGAATATTCTAGAATAGAGTAGAATGGAGTAGAATATTCTAGAATAGAATAGATTGTAGTAGAATATTCTAGAATATTGTAGAATAGAATAGAATGGAGTAGAATATTCTAGAATAGAATAGAATGGAGTACAATATTCTAGAATAGAACAGATTGGAGTAGAATATTCTATAATATTCTAGAATAGAATAGAATGGAGTAGAGTATTCTAAAATAGAATTGAATAGAATAGATTGGAGTAGAATATTGTTGAATAGAATAGATTATACCAGAAGAGTATAGAATGGAATGGAGTAGAATATTCTAGAATAGAATAGAATAGGTGTAGAATATTCTAGAATAGAATGGAATGGAATAAAATGGAATGGAGTACAATATTCTAGAATCGAATAGAATGGAGTAAAATATTCCAGAATAGAATAGAATGTAGTAAAATGGAGTAGAATATTCTAGAATAGAATAGAATAGAATAGAATTCAATGGAGTAGAATATTCTAGAATAGAATGTAATAGAATAGAGTATGATATTCTAGATTAGAAGAGAATGAAATAGAATAGAATAGAATTGAATGGAGTAGAATATAGTGGAATTGAATCGAATAGAAGCACAATGAGTAGAATATTGTAGAATAAAATGGAATCAAATCCAATAGAATAGAATCGAATCGAATCACACAGAATAGAAAATAATAGAATGGAGTAGAATATTCTAGAATAGAATGGAATAGAATGGAGTAGAATATTCCAGAATATTCTAGAATAGAATGGAATAGAATAGAATAGAATGGAATAGAATATTATATAATAGAATAGAATGGAGTAGAATATTCTAGATTAGAATAGAATAAAATGGAATGGAATGGAGTAGAATATTCTAGAATAGAATAGATTGGAGTAGAATATTCTAGAATAGAAAAGGATAGAATGGAATGGAGAAAGATATTCTAGAATAGAATAGAAGGGAATAGAATGGAGTGGAATTTTCTAGAATAGAATAAAATAGAATAGATTTGAGTAGAATATTCTAGAATATTCTAGAATAGAATAGAATGGAGTAGAATATTCTAGAATAGAATAGAATGGAGTGGACTGTTCTAGAATACAATAGAATAGAATGGAATGGAGTAGAATATAATGGAATCGAATCGAATAGAGTAGAATATTGTTGAATAAAATTGAATCAAATATAATCAAATCAAACAGAATAGAATAGAATGGAGTAGAATATTCTAGAATAGAATAGAATAGAATGGTGTCGAATATTCTAGAATAGGATAGAATGGAATGAAATGGAGTAGAACATTCTAGAATAGAATAGATTGGAGTAGATTATTCTAGAATAGAACAGAATAGAATGGAGTAGAACATTGTAGAATAGAATGGAATAGAATAGAATAGGAGTGGAATATTCTAGAATAGAATAGAAGAATGGAGTAGAATATTCTAGAATAGAAGAGAATGGAATGGATGGTATTATAATATTCTAGAATACAATAGATTGGAGTAGAATATTCCAGAATAGAATAGAATAGAATAGAATGGTGTAGAATATTCTAGAATAGAATAGAATGGAATGGAATGGAGTAGAATATTCTAGAAGAGAATAGAATGGAGTATAATATTCAAGAATAGAATAGAATGGAGTAGAATATTCAGAATAGATTAGAGTGGAATGGAATGGAGTAGAATATTCTAGAATAGAATAGATAGGAGTAGAATATTCTAAAATAGAATGGAATGGAGTAGGATATTCTCTATTTTATTCTACAATATTCTACCCCATTCTACTCCATTCTATTCTATTGTAGAATATTATACTCCATTCTATTCCATTCTATTCTAGATTATTCTACTCCATTCTATTCTATTCCCTTCTAGAATATTCTACCCCATTCTATTCTATTCTAGAATTTGCTACTCAATTCTATTCTATTCTAGAATATTCTACTCCATTCTATTCTATTCCATTCTATTCCATTCCATTCTAGAATATTCTACTCCATTCTATTCTATTCTATTCTAGAATATTCTACTCCATTCTACTCTATTCTATTCTAGAATATTCTACTACATTCTATTCTCTTCTAGAATATTCTTCTCCATTCTATTCTATTCTAGAATGTTCTACTCCACTCCATTCCATTCCATTCTATTCTCTTCTAGAATATTCTACTCGATTCCATTCCATTCTATTCCATTCTATTCCAAAATATTCTACCCCATTCTATTCTATTCTAGAATATTCTACTCCATTCTATTCTATTCCATTCTATTCTAGAATATTCTGGAACACTCTACTCCATTCTATTCCATTCAATTCTCGAATATTCTATTCCAATCTATTCTACACCATGCTGTTCCATTCCATTCTAGAATATTCGACTCCATTCTATTCTATTGTATTCTAGAATATCCTACTCCATTCTATTCCATTCCATTCTAGAATATTCTACTCCAATCTATTCTATTCTATTCTATTCTATTCTAGAATATTCCACTCTATTCTACTCCATTCCTTTCTATGCTAGAGTATTCTAATCCATTCTATTCTATTCTAGAATATTCTATTCCATTCCATTGCATTGCATTCCATACCATTCCATTCTATTCTAGAATATTCTACTCCTTTCTGTTATATTCTAATCTATTCTAGAATATTTTAATCCAATCCTTTCTATTCTAGAATATTCTACTCCATTCTCTTCTATTCTATTATATTCTACTCAATTCTACTCCATTCTATTCTATTCTAGAATATTCTACTCCATTCTATTCTATTCTAGAATAATCTACTCCATTCCATTCCATTTTATTCTATTCTATCCTACAATATTCTGCTCCATTTTATTCTATTCTATAATATTCTACGCCAATCCATTCTATTCCAAAATATTCTACTCCATTCCATTCCATTCTAGTCTATTCTATTCTAGAATATTCTACTCCAGTCTATTGTATTCTAATCTATTCTAGAATATTCTACTCCATTCTATTTCATTCCATTCTAGCATATTCTAATCAATTCTATTCTATTATATTCTATTATATTCCATAATATTCTACTCCATTCTATTCTTTTCTAGAATATTCTTCGCCATTCTTTTCTATTCTAGAATATTCTACTCCATTCCATTCCATTTCATTCCATTCTATTCTCTTCTAGAATATTCTACTCCATTCCATTCCATACCATTCTATTCCATTCTATTCTAGAATATTCTACTCCATTCTATTCTATTCTAGAATATTCTACTCCTTTCTATTCTATTCCATTCTATTGTAGAATATTCTGGAACGCTCTACTCCATTCTATTCCATTCTATTCTAGAATATTCTACTCCATTGTATACTTTTCCATTCTATTATAGAATTTCCTACTCCTTTCTATTCCTTTCCACTCTAGAATATTCTACTCCATTCTCTTCTATTCATTTCTAGAATATTCTACTCCATTCTACTCCATTCTATTCTATTCTAGAATATTCTACTCCATTCTATTCTATTCTAGAATATTCTACTCCATTCTATTCTATTCCATTCCATTCTAGAATATTCTACTCCATTCTATTCTATTCTATTCTAGAATATTCTACTCCATTCTACTCCATTCTATTCTATCCTAGAATATTCTACTCCATTCCGTTCTTTTCTATTCTGGAATATTCTACTCCATTCCATTCTATTCTAGATTATTCTACTCGATTCCATTCCAATCCATTCCATTTTCTTCTAGAATATTCTACACTTATTCTCTTCTATTCTATTCTAGAATATTCTACTCCATTCAATTCTATTCTATTCTAGAATATTCTATTCCATTCCATTCCATTCCATTCTAGAATATTTAATCCTTTCTGTTCTATTCAATTATATTCTATTCTATAAAATTCTTCTACATTCTATTCTATTCTGGAATATTCTACTCCATTCCATTCTATTCTGTTCTGGAATATTCTACTCCATTCTATTCTATTCTACAATATTCTACTCCACTCTACTCCAGTCTTTACCATTCTATTCTAGAACATTCTGAATATTCTACTCCATTCTATTCCATCCTATTCTAGTATATTCTACTCCATTCAATTCTATTTTATTCTAGAATATTCTACCCCATTCTACTCCATTCTATTCTATTCTAGAATATTATACTCCATTCTATTGCATTCTATTCTAGATTATTCTACTCCATTCTATTCTATTCTTTTCTAGAATATTCTACCCTATTCTACTCCATTCTATTCTATTCTAGAATATTCTACTCCATTCTATTCTATTTTATTCTAGAATATTCTATCCAATTCTACTCCATACTATTCTATTCTAGAATATTATACTCCATTCTATTGTATTCTACAATATTCTACTCCATTCTACTCCAGTCTTTACCATTCTATTCTAGAACATTCTGAATATTCTACTCCATTCTATTCCATTCTATTCTAGAATATTCTACTCCATTCTATTCTATTTTATTCTAGAATATTCTACCCCATTCTACTCCATCCTATTCTATTCTAGAATATTATACTCCATTCTATTCCATTCTATTCTAGATTATTCTACTCCATTCTATTCTATTCTCTTCTAGAATATTCTACCCCATTCTACTCCATTATATTCTATTCTAGAATATTCTACTCAATTCTATTCTATTCTAGAATATTCTACTCCATTCTTTTCTATTCTATTCTATACTATTCCACTCCATTCTATTCTATTGTAGAATATTCTACTCCATACTTTTCTATTCTATTCTATTCTAGAATATTCTACTCCATTCTATTCTATTCTATGCCATTCTATTCTGGAATATTCTGGAACATTCTACTCCATTCTATTCCATTCAATTCTAGAATATTCTACTCCATTCTATTCTATTCCATGCTATTCCATTCCGTTCTAGAATATTCGACTCCATTCTATTCTATTCTATTCTAGAATATTCCACTCCATTCTACTCTATTCTAGAATATTCTACTCTATTCTTTTCTATTATATTCTAATCTAGAATAATCTACTCCATTCTATTCTAGTCTATTCCATTCTGTTCTAGAATATTGTGGAACATTCTACTCCATTCTATACCATTCCATTCTAGAATATTCTACTCCATTCTATTGTCTTGTAGAATATTCTACTCCATTCTATTCTATTCTAGAATATTCTACTCCATTCCATTCTATTCTATTGTTGAATAATCCATTCCATTCCATTCCATTCCATTCCATTCTAGAATATTCTACTCCTATATTATTCTATTCTACAATATTCTACTCCATTCTATTCTATTCTAGAATATTCTACTCCATTCCGTTCTTTTCTATTCTGGAATATTCTACTCCATTCCATTGTATTCTATAATATTCTCCTCGATTCCATTCCATTCCATTCCATTCTCTTCAAGAATATTCTACTCCTATCTATTCTATTCTATTCTACAATATTCTACTCCATTCAATTCTATTCTATTCTAGAATATTCTACTCCATTCCATTCCATTCCATTCTATTCTAGAATATTCTACTCCTATTCTGTTCTGTTCAGTTCTATTCTATTCTATAATATTCTTCTACATTCTATTCTATTCTGAAATATTCTACTCCATTCCATTCTATTCTGTTATGGAATATTCTACTCCATTCTATTCTATTCTACAATATTCTACTCAATTCTACTCCTATCTTTACCATTCTATTCTAGAACATTCTGAATATTCTACTCCATTCTATTCTAGAATATTCTACCCCATTCTACTCCATTCTATTCTATTCTAGAATATTATACTCCATTCTATTCCATTCTATTCTAGATTATTCTACTCCATTGTATTCTATTCTCTTCTAGAATATTCTACCCCATTCTACTCCATTCTATTCTATTCTAGAATATTCTACTCCATTCTATTCTATTCTATTCTATTCTAGACTACTCTACTCCATTCTATTCTATTCTAGAATATTGTGCTCCATTCTTTTCTATTCTAATCTATTCTAGAATATTCTACTCCATTCTATTCTATTCTATTCCATTCTATTCTGGAATATTCTGGAACATTCTTCTCCATTCTATTCCATTCAATTCTAGAATATTCTACCCCATTCTATTCTATTCCATGCTACTCCATTTCATTCTAGAATATACGACTCCATTCTATTCTATTCTATTCTAGAATATTCTACTCCACTCTACTCTATTATATTCTATTCTAGAATATTCTACTTCATTCTATTCTATTCTAGAATATTCTACTCCATTCCATTCCATTCTATTATAATGTATTCTAGAATATTCTTCTCCATTCTATTCTATTCTATTCTAGAATTTTCCACTCCATTCTATTCCATTCCATTCTATTCCTGAATACCCTCCTCCATTAAATTACATTCCAATCTATAATGTTCTACTCCATTCTATTCTATACTATTCTATTCTATTCTGGAATATTCTCCTCCTTCTATTCTATCCTACAATATTCTACTTCATTCTATTCCATTCAATTCTAGAATATTCTACTCCATTCTATTCTATTCCTTTCTATTCCATTCCATTCTAGAATATTCTACTCCATTCTATTCTATTCCATTCTATTCCATTCCACTCTAGAATATTCTACTCCATTCTATCCTATTCTATTCCAGAGTATTCTACTCCATTCTACTCCATTATATTCTATTCTAGAATATTCTACTCTATTGTATTCTATTCTAGAATATTCTGCTCCATTCTATTCTATTCCATTCCATTCTAGAATATTCTACTCCATTCTATTCTATTCAATTCTATGCTGGAATGTTCTACTCCTATTCTATCCTATTCCATTTTATTCTAGAATATTCTTCTACAATCTATTCTATTACATTCTATTCTAGAATATCCTACTTCATTCTATTCCATTGTATTCTAGAATATTCTACCCCATCTATTCTATTCTCTTCTATTCTAGAATATTCTACTCCATTCAACTCCATTCTTTTCTATTCTAGAATATTCTACTCCATTCTATTCCATTCTATTCTCGATTATTCTACCCCATTCTACTCCATTCTATTCTAATCTAGAATATTCTATTCCATTCTATTCTAGATTATTCTACTCCATTCCATTCTATTCTCTTCTATTCTAGAATATTCTACTCCATTCTCCTCCATTCTATTCTATTCTAGAATATTCTACTCCATTCTATTCTATTCTAGAATATTCTACTCCATTCTATTCTATTCTAGAATATTCTACCCCATTCTACTCCATTCTATTCTATTCTAGAATATTCTCCTCCATTCTATTCCATTCAATTCTCGATTTTTCTACTTCATTCCATTCTATTCTATTCTATTCTAGAATATTCTACTCTATTCTACTCCATTATATTCTATTCTATAATATTCTACTCCGTTCTACTCAATTCTACTCTAGATTATTCTACTCCATTCTATTCTATTCTAGAATATTCTACTACTATTGTATTCTATTCCATTCTATTCTTGAATATTCTACTCTATTCTTTTCTAGAATATTCTACTCCATTATATTCTATTCTAGATTATTCTACTCCATTCTATTCCATTCTATTCTAGATTATTCTACTCCATTCTATTCTATTCTCTTCTATTCTAGAATATTATTCTCCATTCTACTCCATTCTATTCTATTCTATAATATTCTACTCCATTCTATTCCATTCCATTCTAGATTATTCTACTCCATTCTATTCTATTCTCTTCTATTCTAGAATATTATACTCCATTCTACTCCATTCTATTCTATTCTAGAATAATCTACTCCATCGTATTCCCTTCTATTCTAGATTATTCTACTCCATTCTATTCCATTCTATTCTAGATTATTCTACTCCATTCTATTCTATTCTATTCTAGAATATTCTACTCCCTTCTACTCCATTATATTCTATTCTAGAATATTCTACTCCATTCTATTCTATTTAGAATATTCTACTAGATTCCTTTACATTCCATTCTATTCTCTTCTAGAATGTTCTACTCCATTCCATTCCATTCTTTTCTAGAATATTCTACTCCACTCTATTGTATTGTAGAATATTCTACTCTAATCCACTCTATTCTCGATTATTCTACTCCATTCGATTCCATTCTATTCTATTCTAGAATATTCTAGAATATTCTACTGCATTCTATTCTATTCTAGAATATTCTACTCCTATTCTATTCTTTTCTATTCTATTCTAGAATACTCTACTCCATTCTATTCTATTCTATTCTATTCTATTCTACTCTTCTATTCTATTCTAGAATATTCTATTCTACTCCATTGTATTCTTTTCCATTCTATTCTAGAATATCCTACTCCATTCTATTCCATTCCACTCTATAATATTCTACTCCATTCTCTTCTATTCTTTTGTAGAATATTATACTCCATTCTACTCTATTCTAGAATGTTCTACTCCATTCTATTCCATTCTATTCTCGATTATTCTACTCCATTCTATTCTATTCTCTTCTAGAATATTCTACTCCAATCTGTTCTATTCTAGAATATTCTACTACGTTCCTTTACATTCCATTCTATTCTCTTCTAGAATGTTCTACTCCATTCCATTCCATTCTATTCTACAATATTCTACTCCACTCTATTCTTTTCTAGAATATTCTACTCTAATCCACTCTGTTCTCGAATATTCTACTCCATTCGATTCCATTCTATTCTATTCTATTCTAGAATATTCTACTGCATTCTATTGTATTCTAGAATATTCTACTCCTGTTCTATTCTATTCTATTCTAGATTACTCTACTCCATTCTATTCTATTCTATTCTAGAATATTCTACTCCATTCTATTCTATTCTATTCCATTCTATTGTGGAATATTCTGAAATATTCTACTCCATTCTATTCCATTCAATTCTAGCATATTCTACTCCATTCCATTCTATTCTATTCTATTCCATTCTATTCTAGATTACTCTACTCCATTCCATTCTCTTCTATTCTATTCTATATTATTCTCCTCCATTATACTCCATTCTATTCTATTCTAGAATATTCTACTCCATTCTATTCAATTCTATTCTAGATTATTCCACTCCATTCTATTCTATTCTACAATATTCTACTCCTATTGTATTCTATTCAGTTCTATTCTTGAATATTCTACTCCTTTCTTTTCTAGAATATTCTACTCCATTATACTCTATTCTAGAATATTCTACTCCATTATATTCCTATCTATTCTAGATTATTCTACTCCATTCTATTCTATTCTCTTTTATTCTAGTATATTCTACTCCATTCTAATCCATTCTATTCTATTCTAGAATATTCTACTCCATTCTATTCAATTCCATTCTAGATTATTCTACTCCATTCTATTCTAGAATATTCTACTCCATTCTACTCCATTCTATTCTATTCTAGAATATTCTACTCCATTCTATTATAGATTATTCTACTCCATTGCCTTCTATTCTATTCTATTATAGAATATTCTACTCCATTCTATTCTATTCTAGAATATTCTACTCCTATTGGATTCTATTCCATTATATTCTGGAATATTCTACTCCATTCTATTCTAGAATATTCTATTCCATTATACTCTATTCTAGAATATTCTACTCCATTCTATTCTAGATTTTGCTACTCCATTCTATTCTATTCTAGAATATTCTACTCCATTCATTTTCCATTGTATTCTATTCTAGAATATTCTACTCCATTCTATTCTATTCTAGAATATTCTACTCCATTCCATTCTATTCTATTGTTGAATAATCCATTCCATTCCATTCCATTCCATTCTAGAATATTCTACTCCTATATTATTCTATTCTACTATATTCTACTCCATTCTATTCTATTCTAGAATATTCTACTCCATTCCGTTCTTTTCTATTCTGGAATATTCTACTCCATTCCATTGTATTCTATAATATTCTCCTCGATTCCATTCCATTCCATGCCATTCTCTTCAAGAATATTCTACTCCTATTCCATTCTATTCTATTCTAGAATATTCTACTCCATTCAATTCTATTCTATTCTAGAATATTCTACTCCATTCCATTCCATTCCATTCTATTCTAGAATATTCTACTCCTATTCTGTTCTGTTCAGTTCTATTCTATTCTATAATATTCTTCTACATTCTATTCTATTCTGAAATATTCTACTCCATTCCATTCTATTCTGTTATGGAATATTCTACTCCATTCTATTCTATTCTACAATATTCTACTCAATTCTACTCCTATCTTTACCATTCTATTCTAGAACATTCTGAATATTCTACTCCATTCTATTCTAGAATATTCTACCCCATTCTACTCCATTCTATTCTATTCTAGAATATTATACTCCATTCTATTCCATTCTATTCTAGATTATTCTACTCCATTGTATTCTATTCTCTTCTAGAATATTCTACCCCATTCTACTCCATTCTATTCTATTCTAGAATATTCTACTCCATTCTATTCTATTCTATTCTATTCTAGACTACTCTACTCCATTCTATTCTATTCTAGAATATTGTGCTCCATTCTTTTCTATTCTAATCTATTCTAGAATATTCTACTCCATTCTATTCTATTCTATTCCATTCTATTCTGGAATATTCTGGAACATTCTTCTCCATTCTATTCCATTCAATTCTAGAATATTCTACCCCATTCTATTCTATTCCATGCTACTCCATTTCATTCTAGAATATACGACTCCATTCTATTCTATTCTATTCTAGAATATTCTACTCCACTCTACTCTATTATATTCTATTCTAGAATATTCTACTTCATTCTATTCTATTCTAGAATATTCTACTCCATTCCATTCCATTCTATTATAATGTATTCTAGAATATTCTTCTCCATTCTATTCTATTCTATTCTAGAATTTTCCACTCCATTCTATTCCATTCCATTCTATTCCTGAATACCCTCCTCCATTAAATTACATTCCAATCTATAATGTTCTACTCCATTCTATTCTATACTATTCTATTCTATTCTGGAATATTCTCCTCCTTCTATTCTATCCTACAATATTCTACTCCATTCTATTCCATTCAATTCTAGAATATTCTACTCCATTCTATTCTATTCCTTTCTATTCCATTCCATTCTAGAATATTCTACTCCATTCTATTCTATTCCATTCTATTCCATTCCACTCTAGAATATTCTACTCCATTCTATCCTATTCTATTCCAGAGTATTCTACTCCATTCTACTCCATTCTATTCTATTCTAGAATATTCTACTCTATTGTATTCTATTCTAGAATATTCTGCTCCATTCTATTCTATTCCATTCCATTCTAGAATATTCTACTCCATTCTATTCTATTCAATTCTATGCTGGAATGTTCTACTCCTATTCTATCCTATTCCATTTTATTCTAGAATATTCTTCTACAATCTATTCTATTACATTCTATTCTAGAATATCCTACTTCATTCTATTCCAATGTATTCTAGAATATTCTACTCCATCTATTCTATTCTCTTCTATTCTAGAATATTCTACTCCATTCAACTCCATTCTTTTCTATTCTAGAATATTCTACTCCATTCTATTCCATTCTATTCTCGATTATTCTACCCCATTCTACTCCATTCTATTCTATTCTAGAATATTCTATTCCATTGGATTCTATTCTATTCCATTCTATTCTATAATATCCTACTACATTCTCTTCCATTCTATTCTTGAATATTCTACTCCATTCTTTTCAATTCTATTCTATTCTAGAATATTCTACGCCATTTACTCCATTCTATAACATTCTAGAATATTCTACTCTAGTCTATTCTAATCTAGAATATTCTACTCCAGTCTATTCTATTCTAGAATATTCTATTCCATTCCAATCCATTCCATTCCATTCTACTCTGGAATATTCTACTCCTATTCAATTCAATTCTATTCTATTCTATGATGTTCTACTCCATTCTATTCTATTATATTCTGGAATATTCTACTCCATTCCACTCTATTCTATTCTGGAATATTCTAGTCCATTCTATTCTATTCTTGAATATTCTACTCCATTCTTCTCTATTCTATTCCATTCTGTTCTAGAATATTCTGGAATATTCTACTCCTTTCTATTCCATTCTATTTTAGCATATTCTACTTCATTCTATTCTATTCCATTCTATTCTACGATGTCCTACTCCATTCTACTCCATTCTATTCTATTCTAGAATATTCTACTCCATCCTATACCATTCTACTCTAGATTTTTCTACTCCATTCTATTCTATTCTAGAATATTCTACTTGATTCTACTCCATTCTATTCTATTCTTGAATATTCTACTCCTATTTTATTCTATTCAATTCTATTCTAGAATATTCTACTTCATTCTATTCTATTCTATTCTAGAATATTCTACTCCATTCTATTCTATTCAATTCTATGCTGGAATGTTCTACTCCTATTCTATCCTATTCAATTTATTCTAGAATATTCTTCTACATTCTATTATATTACATTCTATTGTAGAATATTCTACCACATTCTATTCTATTCTCTTCTATTCTAGAATATTCTACTCCATTCTACTCCATTCTTTTCTATTCTAGAATATTCTACTCCATTCTATTCCATTCTATTCTCGATTATTCTACTCCATTCTATTCTATTCTATTCTAGAATATTCTACCCCATTCTACTCCATTCTATTCTATTCTAGAATATTCTATTCCATTGGATTCTATTCTATTCCATTCTATTCTATAATATCCTACTACATTCTCTTCCATTCTATTCTTGAATATTCTCCTCCATTCTTTTCAATTCTATTCTATTCTAGAATATTCTACGCCATTTACTCCATTCTATTCCATTCTAGAATATTCTACTCTAGTCTATTCTATTCTAGAATATTCTACTCCAGTCTATTCTATTCTAGAATATTCTATTCCATTCCAATCCATTCCATTCCATTCTACTCTGGAATATTCTACTCTTATTCAATTCAATTCTATTCTATTCTATGATGTTCTACTCCATTCTATTCTATTCTATTCTATTCTGGAATATTCTACTCCATTCCACTCTATTCTATTCTGGAATATTCTAGTCCATTCTATTCTATTCTTCAATATTATACTCCATTCTACTCTATTCTATTCCATTCTGTTCTAGAATATTCTGGAATATTCTACTCCTTTCTATTCCATTCTATTCTAGCATATTCTACTTCATTCTATTCTATTCCATTCTATTCTAGGATGTCCTACTCTATTCTACTCCATTCTATTCTATTCTAGAATATTCTACTCCATTCTATACCATTCCATTCTAGATTTTTCTACTCCATTCTATTCTATTCTTGAATATTCTACTCCTATTGTATTCTATTCCATTCCATTCTAGAATATTCTACTCCATTCTATTCTATTCTATTCTAGAATATTCTACTCTATTCTATTCCATTCTGGAATATTCTACTACCTTCCATTCCATTCCATTCTATTCTCTTCTAGAATATTCTACGACACTGCATTCCATTCCATTAAATTCTATTCTAGTATATTCTACTCCATTCTTATCTATTCTATTCTATTCTAGCATATTCAAATGTAATCCACTCTATTCTGGAATATTCTACTTCATTCTATTCTATTCTATTCTATTCTATTCAAGAATATTCTACTGCATTCTATTTTATTCTTGAATATTATTCCCCATTCTATTCTATTCCATTCTATTCTTGAATATCCTACTCCATTCTATTCCATTCCACTCTAGAGAATTCTACTCCATTCTCTTCTATTCTTTTCTCGAATATTCTACTCCATTCTACTCCATTCTATTCTATTCTAGAATATTCTCCTCCATTCTATTCTATTCTAGAATATTCTCCTCCATTCAATTCTATTCTATTCCATTCCATTCTTGAATATTATGGAATATTCTACTCCACTCTGTTTCATTCAATTCTAGAAAATTCTACTCCATTCTATCCTATTCCATTCTATTCCATTCCATTCTAGAATATTCTACTCCATTCTATTCTATTATATTCCTGAGTATTCTACTCCATTCTACACCATCCTATTCTATTCTAGAATAGTCTACTGCATTCTATTCTATTCTAGAATATTCTACTCCCTTCTATTCTATTCCATTCATTTCCATTACATTCTAGAATAAACTACTCCATTCTATTCTATTCAATTCTATTCTAGAATATTCTACTCCTATTCTACTTCACTCTATTCTAGAATATTCTACTCCATTCTATTCTATTCCATTCTATTCTAGAATATCCTACTCCATTCTATTCCATTCGATTCTAGAATATTCTACTCCATTTTATTCTCTTCTATTCTGTACTAGAATATTCTACACCATTCTACTCCATTCTATTCTATTCTAGAATATTCTCCTCAATTCTATTCTAGATTATTCTTCTCCATTCCATTATATTCTAATCTATTCTAGAATATTCTACTCCATTTTACTCCATTCTATTCTATTCTAGAATATTCTGCTCCTATTGTATTCTATTCAATTCTATTCTTGAATATTCTACTCCATTTGATGCTAGAATATTCTACTCCATAATACTATATTCTAGAATTTTCTACTCCATTCTATTCCATTCTATTATAGATTATTCTACTCCATTCTATTCTATTCTCTTCTATTCTAGAATATTCTTCTCCATTCTACTCCATTCTATTCTATTCTAGAATTTTCTACTCCATTCTATTCCATTCTATTCTAGATTATTCTACTACATTCTATTCTATTCTATTCTAGAATATTCTACTCCATTCTATTCTATTCTAGAATATTCTACTCCATTCTATTCTATTCTAGAATATTCTACGCCATTCTATTCTATTCTATAATATTCTACTCCATTCTATTCTATTCTATTCCATTCTATTCTGGAATATTCTGGAATAATCTACTCCATTCTATTCCATTCTATTCTAGAATATTCTACTCCATTGTATTCTATGCCATTCTATTCCATTCCATTCTAGAATGTTCTACTACATTCTATTCTATTCTATTCTATAATATTCTACTTGATTCTACTCCATTCTATTCTATTCTAGCATATTCTACTCTATTCTATTCTATTCTAGAATGTTCTACCCCATTCCATTCCATTCTATTCTATTCTATTCTTGAATATTCTACTCCAATCTATTCTATTCTTGAATATTCTGGAATATTCTACTCCAACCCATTCTATTCTAGAATATTCTACTCCATTCTATTCTATTCTAGAATATTCTACTCCATTCTATTCCATTCTATTCTAGAATATTCTACTCCTATTCTATTCTACTCTATTCTACTCCATTCTATTCTATTGTAGAATATTCTACTCCATTCTATTGTATTCCATATATTCCACTCCATTCCATTCCATTCCATTACATTCTATTCTAGAATATTTTACTCCTATTCTATTCCATTCTACAATATTCTACTCCATTCTATTCAATTCCATTCTATTCTAGAATATCCTACTCCATTCTATTCCCTTCGATTCTAGAATATTCTACTCCATTTTATTCTCTTCTATTCTGTACTAGAATATTCTACACAATTCTACTCCATTCTATTCTATTCTAGAATATTCTCCTCAATTCTATTCTAGATTATTCTTCTCCATTCCATTATATTCTAATCTATTCTAGAATATTCTACTCCATTTTACTCCATTCTATTCTATTCTAGAATATTCTACTCCTATTGTATTCTATTCAATTCTATTCTTGAATATTCTACTCCATTTGATGCTAGAATATTCTACTCCATTATACTATATTCTAGAATTTTCTACTCCATTCTATTCCATTCTATTATAGATTATTCTACTCCATTCTATTGTATTCTCTTCTATTCTAGAATATTCTTCTCCATTCTACTCCATTCTATTCTATTCTAGAATTTTCTACTCCATTCTATTCCATTCTATTCTAGATTATTCTACTACATTCTATTCTATTCTATTCTAGAATATTCTACTCCATTCTATTCTATTCTAGAATATTCTACTCCATTCTATTCTATTCTAGAATATTCTACGCCATTCTATTCTATTCTATAATATTCTACTCCATTCTATTCTATTCTATTCCATTCTATTCTGGAATATTCTGGAATAATCTACTCCATTCTATTCCATTCTATTCTAGAATATTCTACTCCATTGTATTCTATGCCATTCTATTCCATTCCATTCTAGAATGTTCTATTACATTCTATTCTACTCTATTCTATAATATTCTTCTTGATTCTACTCCATTCTATTCTATTCTAGCATATTCTACTCTATTCTATTCTATTCTAGAATGTTCTACCCCATTCCATTCCATTCTATTCTATTCTATTCTTGAATATTCTACTCCAATCTATTCTATTCTTGAATATTCTGGAATATTCTACTCCAACCCATTCTATTCTAGAATATTCTACTCCATTCGATTCCATTCTATTCTATTCTATTCTAGAATATTCTACTCCATTCTATTCTATTCTAGAATATTCTACTCCATTCTATTCCATTCTATTCTAGAATATTCTACTCCATTCTAATCTCTTCTAGAATATTCTACTCCATTCTATTCCATTCTATTCCATTCTATTCTACAATATTCTGGAATATTCTACTCCATTCTATTCTACTCTATTCTCGAATATTCTCCTCCATTTTCCTCTTTCCTATCCTATTCTATTGGATTCGATTCGATTCTATTCGATTCGATTTGATTCCATTTCATTCTAGAATATTCTACGTCTTTCTACTCTATTCGATTCGATTCCTTAATATTCTACTCCATTCCATTCTATTCTCTTCTATTCTATTTGATTCTCTTCTATTCTAGAGTATCCTACTCAATTCCATTCCATTCTATTCTAGAATATTCTACTCCTATTCTATTCTACTCTATTCTACTCCATTCTATTCTATTGTAGAATATTCTACTCCATTCTATTCTATTCCATATATTCCACTCCATTCCATTCCATTCCATTACATTCGATTCTAGAATATTTTACTCCTATTCTATTCCATTCTAGAATATTCTACTCCATTCTATTCTATTCTATCCTAGAATATTCTACTCCATTCTATTCCATTCCACTCTATTCCTGAATACCCTACTCCATTCTATTCCATTCCATTCTATTATGTTCTACTCCATTCTCTTCTATACTATTCTATTCTATTCCTTTTTAGAATATTATTCTCCATTCTACTCCATTCTATTCTATTCTAGAATGTTCTACTCCATTCTATTCTATTCTAGAATGTTCTACTCCATTCTATTCTATACTAGAATATTTTACTCCATTCTATTCTATTCTAGAATATTCTACTCCATTCTCTTCTATTCCATTCAATTCAATTCCATTCTAGAATATTCTACTCCATTCTATTCTATTTAATTCTATTTTAGAATATTCTACTCCATTCTATTCCATTCCACTCTAAAATTTTCTACTCAATTCTATTCTATTCTAGAATATTCTACCCCATTCTACTCCATTCTATTCTATTCTAGAATATTCTATTCCATTCTATTCTAGATTATTCTACTCCATTCCATTCTATTCTCTTCTATTCTAGAATATTCTACTCCATTCTCCTCCATTCTATTCTATTCTAGAATATTCTACTCCATTCTATTCTATTCTAGAATATTCTACTCCATTCTATTCTATTCTAGAATATTCTACCCCATTCTACTCCATTCTATTCTATTCTAGAATATTCTCCTCCATTCTATTCCATTCAATTCTCGATTTTTCTACTTCATTCCATTCTATTCTATTCTATTCTAGAATATTCTACTCTATTCTACTCCATTCTATTCTATTCTATAATATTCTACTCCGTTCTACTCAATTCTACTCTAGATTATTCTACTCCATTCTATTCTATTCTAGAATATTCTACTACTATTGTATTCTATTCCATTCTATTCTTGAATATTCTACTCTATTCTTTTCTAGAATATTCTACTCCATTATATTCTATTCTAGATTATTCTACTCCATTCTATTCCATTCTATTCTAGATTATTCTACTCCATTCTATTCTATTCTCTTCTATTCTAGAATATTATTCTCCATTCTACTCCATTCTATTCTATTCTATAATATTCTACTCCATTCTATTCCATTCCATTCTAGATTATTCTACTCCATTCTATTCTATTCTCTTCTATTCTAGAATATTATACTCCATTCTACTCCATTCTATTCTATTCTAGAATAATCTACTCCATCGTATTCCCTTCTATTCTAGATTATTCTACTCCATTCTATTCCATTCTATTCTAGATTATTCTACTCCATTCTATTCTATTCTATTCTAGAATATTCTACTCCCTTCTACTCCATTATATTCTATTCTAGAATATTCTACTCCATTCTATTCTATTTAGAATATTCTACTAGATTCCTTTACATTCCATTCTATTCTCTTCTAGAATGTTCTACTCCATTCCATTCCATTCTTTTCTAGAATATTCTACTCCACTCTATTGTATTGTAGAATATTCTACTCTAATCCACTCTATTCTCGATTATTCTACTCCATTCGATTCCATTCTATTCTATTCTAGAATATTCTAGAATATTCTACTGCATTCTATTCTATTCTAGAATATTCTACTCCTATTCTATTCTTTTCTATTCTATTCTAGAATACTCTACTCCATTCTATTCTATTCTATTCTATTCTATTCTATTCTACTCTTCTATTCTATTCTAGAATATTCTATTCTACTCCATTGTATTCTTTTCCATTCTATTCTAGAATATCCTACTCCATTCTATTCCATTCCACTCTATAATATTCTACTCCATTCTCTTCTATTCTTTTGTAGAATATTATACTCCATTCTACTCTATTCTAGAATGTTCTACTCCATTCTATTCCATTCTATTCTCGATTATTCTACTCCATTCTATTCTATTCTCTTCTAGAATATTCTACTCCAATCTGTTCTATTCTAGAATATTCTACTACGTTCCTTTACATTCCATTCTATTCTCTTCTAGAATGTTCTACTCCATTCCATTCCATTCTATTCTACAATATTCTACTCCACTCTATTCTTTTCTAGAATATTCTACTCTAATCCACTCTGTTCTCGAATATTCTACTCCATTCGATTCCATTCTATTCTATTCTATTCTAGAATATTCTACTGCATTCTATTGTATTCTAGAATATTCTACTCCTGTTCTATTCTATTCTATTCTAGATTACTCTACTCCATTCTATTCTATTCTATTCTAGAATATTCTACTCCATTCTATTCTATTCTAGAATATTCTATTTCATTCTATTCTATTCTACTCCATTCTATTCTATTCTATTCTAGAATATTCTACTCCATTCTATTCTATTCTATTCCATTCTATTGTGGAATATTCTGAAATATTCTACTCCATTCTATTCCATTCAATTCTAGCATATTCTACTCCATTCCATTCTATTCTATTCTATTCCATTCTATTCTAGATTACTCTACTCCATTCCATTCTCTTCTATTCTATTCTATATTATTCTCCTCCATTATACTCCATTCTACTCCATTCTATTCTATTCTAGAATATTCTACTCCATTCTATTCAATTCTATTCTAGATTATTCCACTCCATTCTATTCTATTCTACAATATTCTACTCCTATTGTATTCTATTCAGTTCTATTCTTGAATATTCTACTCCTTTCTTTTCTAGAATATTCTACTCCATTATACTCTATTCTAGAATATTCTACTCCATTATATTCCTATCTATTCTAGATTATTCTACTCCATTCTATTCTATTCTCTTTTATTCTAGTATATTCTACTCCATTCTAATCCATTCTATTCTATTCTAGAATATTCTACTCCATTCTATTCAATTCCATTCTAGATTATTCTACTCCATTCTATTCTAGAATATTCTACTCCATTCTACTCCATTCTATTCTATTCTAGAATATTCTACTCCATTCTATTATAGATTATTCTACTCCATTGCCTTCTATTCTATTCTATTATAGAATATTCTACTCCATTCTATTCTATTCTAGAATATTCTACTCCTATTGGATTCTATTCCATTATATTCTGGAATATTCTACTCCATTCTATTCTAGAATATTCTATTCCATTATACTCTATTCTAGAATATTCTACTCCATTCTATTCTAGATTTTGCTACTCCATTCTATTCTATTCTAGAATATTCTACTCCATTCTTTTCCATTGTATTCTATTCTAGAATATTCTACTCCATTCTATTCCATTCTATTCTAGTTTATTCTACTCCATTCTATTCTATTCTATTCTAGAATATTTTACTCCTTTCTACTCCATTCTATTCTATTCTAGAATATTCTACTCCATTCTATTCTATTCTAGAATATTGTACTCCATTCCATTCTATTCTAGAATATTCTACTCCATTCTATTCCATTCTAGAATATTCTACTACCTTCCTTTACTTTCCATTCTATTCTCTTCTAGAATGTTCTACTCCATTCCATCCCATTCCATTCCATTCTTTTCTAGAATATTCTGCTCCACTCTCTTCTATTCTATTCTATTCTATTCTAGAATATTCTACTCTAATCCACTCTATTCTAGAGTATTCTACTCCATTCTATTCCATTCTATTCTATTCTATTCTATTCTCTTCTATTCTATTCTATTCGATTCTATTCTAGAATATTCTCCTCCATTCTAATCTATTCTATTCTATTCCGTTCTAATCTTGAATATTCTACTCCATTTGATTCTAGAATATTCTACTCCATGATACTATTTTCTAGAATATTCTACTCCACTCTCTTCCATTCTATTCTAGATTATTCTACACCATTCTATTATATTCTCTTCTATTCTCGAATATTCTAATCCATTCTACTCCATTCTATTCTCTTCTAGAATTTTCTACTCCATTCTATTCCATTCAATTCTAGATTATTCTACTCCATTCTATTCTATTCTATTCTAGAATATTCTACTCCATTCTATTCTATTCTAGAATATTCTACTCCATTCTCTTCTATTCTAGAATATTCTACTCCATTTGATTCAATTCTATTCTAGATTATTCCACTCCATTCTATTCTACAATATTCTACTCCTATTGTATTCCATTCCGTTCTATTCTTGAATATTCTACTCCTTTCTTTTCTAGAATATTCTACTCCATTATACTCTATTCTAGAATATTCTACTCAATTCTATTCCATTCTATTCTAGATTATTCTACTCCATTCTATTCTATTCTCTTCTATTCTAGAATATTCTACTCCATTCTAATCCATTCTATTCTACTACGTTCCTTTACATTCCATTCTATTCTCTTCTAGACTGTTCCACTCCATTCCATTCCATTCTATTCTAGAATATTCTACTCCACTCTATTCTTTTCTAGAATATTCTACTCCTGTTCTATTCTATTCTATTCTAGAATACTCTACTCCATTCTATTCTATTCTATTCTAGAATATTCTACTCCATTCTATTCTTTTCTAGAATATTCTATTCCATTCTATTCTATTCTATTCCATTCCATTCTATTCTATTCCATTCTATTCTGGAAATACTGAAATATTCTACTCCATTCTATTCCATTCAATTCTAGAATATTCTACTCCATTCTATTCTATTCTATTCTATTCTATTCCATTCTATTCTAGATTATTCTACTCCATTCCATTCTATTCTATTCTATTCTAGATTATTCTCCTCCATTCTACTCCATTCTACTCCATTCTATTCTATTCTAGAATATTCTACTCCATTCGATTCAATTCTATTCTAGATTATTCCACTCCATTCTCTTCTATTCTACAATATTCTACTCCTATTGTATTCTATTCCGTTCTATTCTTGAATATTCTACTCCTTTCTTTTCTAGAATATTCTACTCCATTATACTCTATTCTACAATACTCTACTCCATTATATTCCAATTTATTCTAGATTATTCTACTCCATTCTATTCTATTCTCTTCTATTCTAGAATATTCTATTCCATTCTAATCCATTCTATTCTATTCTAGAATATTCTACTCCATTCTATTCAATTCTATTCTAGATTATTCTACTCCATTCTATTCTAGAATATTCTACTTCATTCTACTCCATCTATTCTATTCTAGAATATTCTACTCCATTCTATTCCAGATTATTCTACTCCATTGCATTCTATTCAATTCTATTCTAGAATATTCTACTCCATTCTACTCCATTCTATTCTATTCTAGAATATTCTACTCCTATTGGATTCTATTCTATTATATTCTGGAATATTCTACTCCATTCTATTCTAGAATATTCTGCTCCATTATACTCTATACTAGAATATTCTACTCCATTCTATTCTAGATTTTTTTACTCCATTCTACTCTATTCTAGAATATTCTACTCCATTCTTCTCCATTGTATTCTATTCTAGAATATTCTACTCCATTCTATTCCATTCTATTCTAGTTTATTCTACTCCATTCTATTCTATTCTATTCTAGAATATTCTACTCCTTTCTACTCCATTCTATTCTATTCTAGAATATTCTACTCCATTGTATTCTATTCTAGAATATTCTACTCCATTCTATTCTATTCTAGAATATTCTACTACCTTTCTTTACTTTCCATTCTATTCTCTTCTAGAATTTCTACTCCATTCCATCCCATTCCATTCCATTCTATTCTAGAATGTTCTATTCCACTCTATTCTACTCCATTCTATTCTATTCTAGAATATTCTACCCCATTCTATTCTATTCTACTCTATTCTATTCTAGAATATTCTACCCCATTCTATTCTATTCTATTCCGTTCTACTCTTGAATATTCTACTCCATTTGATTCTAGAATATTCTACTGCATGATACTATATTCTAGAATATTCTACTCCACTCTATTCCATTCTATTCTACATTATTCTACTCCAGTCTATTATATTCTCTTCTATTCTCGAATATTCTTCTCAATTCTACTCCATTCTATTCTATTCTAGAATTTTCTACTCCATTATATTCCATTCAATTCTAGATTATTCTACTCCATTCTATTCTATTCTATTCTATTCTAGAATATTCTACTCCATTCTATTCTATTCTAGAATATTCTACTCCATTCTATTCTATTCTACAATATTCTATGCCATTTTATTCTATTCTAGTATATTCAACTCCATTCTATTCTATTCTACTCTATTCTATTCTAGAATATTCTACTCCATTCTATTCTATTCTATACCATTCTATTCTGGAATATTCTGGAATATTCTACTCCATTCTATTCCATTCCATTCTAGAATGTTCTACTACATTCTATTCTATTCTATTCTATTCTATAATATTCTACTTGATTCTACTCCATTCTATTCTATTCTAGAATATTCTACTCTATTCTATTCTATTCCAGAATACTCTACTCCATTCCTTTCCATTCTATTCTATTTTATTTTTGAATATTCGACTCCAATCTCTTCTATTCTTGAATATTCTAGAACATCCTACTCCAACCCATTCTATTCTACAATATTCTACTCCAATCCATTCCATTCTATTCTATTCTATTCTAGAATATTCTACTCCAATCCATTCCATTATTTTCTATTGTATTCTAGAATATTCTACTCCATTCTTTTCTATTCTATTCTATTCTAGAATATTCTACTCCGTTCTATTCTATTCTATTCCATTCTATTCTGGAATATTCTGGAATATTCTACACCATTCTATTCCATTCAATTCTGGAATATTGTACTCCATTCTATTCTATTCCATTCTATTCCATTCCATTCTAGAATATTTTACTCCATTCTATTCTATTTTAGAATATTCCATTCTATTCTATTCTATTCTAGAATATTGTACTCCAACTCATTCTATTCTAGAATATTCTACTCCATTCGATTCCATTCTATTCTATTCAATTCTGGAATATTCTACTCCATTCTATTTATTCTATTCTAGAATATTCTACTCCATTCTATTCCATTCTGTTCTAGAATATTCTACTCCATTCTGTTCCATTCTATTCCATTCTATTCTAGAATATTCTGGAATATTCTACTCCATTCTATTCTACTCTATTCTTGAATATTCACCTCCATTTTCCTCTTTCCTATTCTATTCTATTGGATTCGATTCATTTCTGTACGATTCGATTTGATTCCATTTTATTCTAGACTATTCTAATTCTTACTACTCTATTCGATTCGATTCCTGAATATTCTACTCCATTCCATTCTATTCTGTTCTATTCTATTTGATTCTCTTCTATTCTAGAGTATCCTACTCAATTCCCTTCCATTCTATTCTAGAATATTCTACTCCTATTCTATTCTACTCTATTCTACTCCATTCTATTCTATTGTAGAATATTCTACTCCATTCTATTCTATTCCATATATTCCACTCCATTCCATTCCATTCCATTACATTCTATTCTAGAATATTTTACTCCTATTCTATTCCATTCTACAATATTCTACTCCATTCTATTCTATTCCATTCTATTCTAGAATAGCCTACTCCATTCTATTCCATTCCATTCTAGAAAATTCTACTCCATTCTATTTTATTCTATTCTATTCTAGAATATTCTACTCCATTCTACTCCATTCGATTCTATTCTAGAATATTCTACTCCATTCTACTCCATTCTATTCTAGATAATTCTACTCCATTCCATTCTATTCTATTCTATTCTATTCTAGAATATTCTACTCCATTCTATTCTATTCTAGAATATTCTACTCCTATTGTATTGTATTCTCTTCTATTCTTGAATATTCTACTCCATTCTTGAATATTCTACTCCATATTACTCTATTCTAGAATATTCTACTCAATTCTAATCCATTCTATTCTAGATTATTCTACTCCATTCTATTATATTCTCTTCTATTCAAGAATGTTCTACTCCATTCTCCGCCATTCTATTCTATTCTAGAATATTCTACTCCATTCTATTCCATTCTATTCTAGATTATTCTACTCCATTCTATTCTATTCTATTCTAGAATATTCTACTCCATTCTATTCTCTTCTAGAATATTCTACTACGTTCCTTTACATTCCATTCTATTCTCTTCTAGAATGTTCCACTCCATTCCATTCCATTCTATTCTAGAATATTCTACTCCACTCTATTCTATTCTAGAATATTCTACTCTAGGCCCCTCTATTCTCGAATATTCTACTCTATTCGATTCCATTCTATTCTACTCTATTCTAGAATATTCTACTGCATTCTATTCTATTCTAGAATATTCTACTCCTATTCGATTCTATTCTATTCTAGAATACTCTACTCCATTCTATTCTATTCTATTCTAGAATATTCTACTCCTTTCTACTCCATTCTCTTCTATTCCAGAATATTCTATTCCATTCTATTCTATTCTACTCCTTGTATTCTATTCTATTCCATTCTATTCTGGAATATTCTGAAATATTCTACTCCATTCTATTTCATTCAATTCTAGAAATTCTACTCCACTCTATTCTATTCCATTCTATTCTATTCCATTCTAGAATGTTCTACTGCATTCTATTCTATTCTATAATATTCTACTTGATTCTACTCCATTATATTCTATTCTAGAATATTCTTCTCTATTCTATTTTATTGTATAATATTCTACTCAATTCCATTCCATTCTATTCTATTCTATTCTAGAATATTCTCCTCCAATCTATTCTATTCTAGAATATTCTAGAATATTCTACTCCATTCTATTCTATTCTAGAATATTCTACTCCAATCCATTCATTATTTTTTGTTGTATTCTAGAATATTCTACTCCTACTCTATTCTATTCCATTCTATTCTAGAATATTCTACTCCCATCAATTCCATTATTTTCTGTTGTATTCTAGAATATTCAACTCCTACTTTATTCTATTCCATTCTATTCTAGAATATTCTACTCCATTCTATTCTATTCTAGAATATTCTACTCCATTCTATGCTAGTCTATTCTATTCTAGAATATTCTACTCCATTCTATTCTATTCTATTCCTTTCTATTCTGGAATATTCTGGAATATACTTGAATATTCTACTCCATTCTATTCCATTCTATTCTGGAATATTCTACTCCATTATATTCTATTACATTCTATTCCATTCCATTCTAGAATATTCTACTCCATTGTAATCTATTCTATTGTAGAATATTCTACTCCATTCTATTATATTCTATAATATTCTACTCCATTCTCTTCTAGAATATTCTACTCCATTCTATTCTATTCTAGAATATTCTACTCCATTCTATTCTATTCCATTGTATTCTAGAATATTCTGTAATATTCTACTCCATTCTATTCTATTCTATCCTAATCCAGATTATTCTACTCCATTCTATTATATGCAATTCTGGAATATTCTACTCCAGTCCACTGTATTCTATTCTGGAATACTCTACTCCGTTCTATTCTATTCTATTCTACAATATTCTACTCCAACCCTAGTCTATTCCATTCTATTCTAGAATATTCTACTTCATTCTATTCTATTCTATTCTAGAATGTTCTACTCCTTTTATTCTATTCTAGAATATTCTACTCCATTCTATTCTATTCTAGAATAATCTACTCCATTTCTTTTCATTCTATTCCATTCTATTCTAGAATATTTTACTCCATTCTATTCTATTCTAGAATATTCTACTCCTATCCATTCAATTCTAGAATATTCTACTCCATTCCATTCTTTTCTACTCTAGAATATTCTACTCCATTGTATTCTATTCTATAATATTCTACTCCATTGTATTCTATTCCATTCTATTCTAGAGTATTTACTGATAAACAGCGACCTACGCAGCATGTTCATGTCGTTCCTGAATGAGCTTTTATATCTCTCCCCTCACCACAAATCAGACTCTTCTGAGGAGTTCCCAGTACATTATCCTTTCCCCTGTGTAATTACCTTAACATGCTCCAGCTGTTTTTATTCTCAGAAGGGATACTCCCTGATATACAGCTGCCTACCCCCTTCGTAAGTGCAGGTCCTAAATGAGCTTTTTTCTCTGTGCCCTCACCACAATCCAGATTCTTTGGGGAGTTACCAGTACAGTAACCATACCAGGAAGTCCGTAATTTATTAAGCTACTGCTTTTCTTAATCTCAGTGGATATATTTACTGAAAAACAGCTACCTATGCAGCATGTTCATGTCGTTCCTAAATGAGCTTTTCTCTCTCTTCCCTCACCACAAATCAGATTCTTCTGAGGAGTTCCCAGTACATTATCCTTTCCCCTGTGTAATTACCTTAACAAGCTCCAGCTGTTTTTATTCTCAAAAGGTTTACTCCCAGATATACAGCTGCTTACCCCCTTCGTAAGTGCAGGTCCTAAATGAGCTTTTTTCTCTGTTCCCTCACCACAATCCAGATGCTTTTGGGGAGTTACCAGTACAGTAACCATACCAGGAAGTACTTAATTTATTAAGCTACTGCTTTTCCTCATCTCAGTGGAGATATTTACTGATAAACAGCTACCTACGCAGCATGTTCATGTCGTTCCTATATGAGCTTTTATCTCTCTCCCCTCACCACAAATCAGATTCTTCTGAGGAGTTCCTAGTACATATTCCTTTCCCCTGTGTAATTACCTTAACAAGCTCTGGCTGTTTTTATTCTCAGAAGGCATACTCCCTGATATACAGATGCCTACCCCCTTCGTAAGTGCAGGTCCTAAATGAGCTTTTTTCTGTGTTCCCTCACCACAATCCAGATAATTTTGGGGAGTTACCAGTACAGTAACCATACCAGGAAGTACTTAATTTATTAAGCTACTGCTTTTCTTAATCTCAGTGGAGATATTTACTGATAAACAGCTACCTATGCAGCATTTTCATGTCGTTTATAAATGAGCTTTTGTCTCTCTCCCCTCACCACAAATCAGATTCTTCTGAGGAGTTCCCAGTACATTATCCTTTCCCCTGTGTAATTACATTAACATGCTCCAGCTGTTTTTATTCTCAGAAGGGATTCTCCCTGATATACAGCTGCCTACCCCCTTCGTAAGTGTAGGTCCTAAATGAGCTTTTTTCTCTGTTCCCTCACCACAATCCAGATTCTTTTGGGGAGTTACCAATACAGTAACCATACCAGGAAATACTTAATTTATTAAGCTACTGCTTTTCTTAATCTCAGTGGAGATATTTACTAATAAACAGCTACCTAGGCAGCATGTTCATGTCGTTCATAAATGAGCTTTTATCTCTCTCCCCTCACCACAAATCAGATTCTTCTGAGGAGTTCCTAGTACATATTCCTTTCCCCTGTGTAATTACCTTAACAAGCTCCAGCTGTTTTTATTCTCAGAAGGGATACTCCCTGATATACACCTGCCTACGCCCTTCATAAGTGCAGGTCCTAAATGAGCTTTTTTCTCTGATCCTTCACCACAATCCAGATTTTTTTGGGGAGTTACCAGTACAGTAACCATACCAGGTAGTACTTAATTTATTAAGCTACTGCTTTTCTTAATCTCAGTGGAGATATTTACTGATAAACAGCTACCTACGCAGCATGTACATGTCGTTCCTAAATGAGCTTTTATCTCTCTCCCCTCACCACAAATCAGATTCTTCTGAGTTCCCAGGACATTATCCTTTCCCCTGTGTAATTACCTTAACAAGCTCCAGCTGTTTTTATTCTTAGAAGGGATACTCCCTGATATACAGCTGCCTACCCCCTTCGTAAGTGCAGGTCATAAATGAGCTTTTTTCTCTGTTCCCTCACCACAATCCAGATTCTTTTGGGGAGTTACCAGTACAGTAACCATACAAGGAAGTACTTAATTCATTAAGCTACTGCTTTGCTTAATCTCAGTGGAGATATTTACTGATAAACAGCTACCTATGACCATTTTCATGTCGTTCCTAAATGAGCTATAATCCCTCTCCCCTCACCACAAATCAGATTCTTCTAAGGAGTTCCAAGTACATTATCCTTTCCCCTGTGTAATTACCTTAAGAAGCTCCAGCTGGCTTTATTCTCAGAAGGGATACTCCCTGATATACAGCTGCGTACCCACTTCATAAGAGCAGGTCCTAATTGAGCTTTTTTCTCTGTTCCCTCACCACAATCCAGATTCTTTTGGGGAATTACCAGTACAGTAACCATACAAGGAAGTACTTAATTCATTAAGCTACTGCTTTTCTTAATCTCAGTGGAGATATTTACTGATAAACGGCTACCTACGCAGCATGTTCATGTCGTTCCTAAATGAGCTTTTATCTCTCTCTCCTCAACACAAATCAGATTCTTCTGAGGTGTTCCCAGTACATTATCCTTTCCCCTGTGTAATTACCTTAACAAGCTCCAGCTCTTTTTATTCTCAGAAGGTTTACTCGCTGATATACAGGTGCCTACGCCCTTCGTAAGTGCAGGTCCTAAATGAGCTTTTTTCTCTGTTCCCTCACCACAATCCAGATTCTTTTGGGGAGTTACCAGTACAGTAACCATACCAGGAAGTACTTAATTTATTAAGCTACTGTTTTGCTTAATCTCAGTGGAGATATTTACTGATAAACAGCTACCTATGAGCATTTTCATGTCGTTCCTAAATGAGCTTTTTTCTCTCTCCCCTCACCACAAATCAGATTCTTCTGAGGAGTTCCCAGTACATTATCCTTTCCCCTGTGTAATTACCTTAACATGCTCCAGCTGTTTTTATTCTCAGAAGGGATTCTCCCTGATATACAGCTGCCTACCCCCTTCGTAAGTGCAGGTCCTAAATGAGCTTTTTTCTCTGTTCCTCACCACAATCCAGATTCTTTTGGGGAGTTACCAATACAGTAACCATACCAGGAAGTACTTAATTCATTAAGCTACTGCTTTTCTTAATCTCAGTGGAGATATTTACTGATAAATAGCTACCTATGCAGCATGTTCATGTCGTTCCTAAATGAGCTTTAATCTCTCTCCCCTCACCACAAATCAGATTCTTCTGAGGAGTTCCCGTACATTATCCTTTCCCCTGTGTAATTACCTTAACAAGCTCCAGCTGTTTTTATTCTCAGAAGGTTTACTCCCTGATATACAGCTGCCTACCCTTCGTAAGTTCAGGTCCTAAATGAGCTTTTTTCTCTGTTCCCTCACCACAATCCAGATTCTTTTGGGGAGTTACCAGTACAGTAACCATACCAGGAAGTACTTAATTTATTAAGCTACTGCTTTTCTTAATCTCAGTGGAGATATTTACTGATAAAGAGCTACCTACGCAGCATGTTCATGTCGTTCCTAAATGAGCTTTTATTCTCTCTCCCCTCACCACAAATCAGATTCTTCTGAGGAGTTCCCAGTACATTATCCTTTCCCCTGTGTAATTACCTTAACAAGCTCCAGCTGTTTTTATTCTCAGAAGATACTCCCTGATATACACCTGCCTACCCCCTTCGTAAGTGCAGGTCCTAAATGAGCTTTTTTCTCTGTTCCCTCACCACAATCCAGATTCTTTTGGGGAGTTACCAGTACAGTAACCATACCAGGAAGTACTTAATTTATTAAGCTACTGCTTTTCTTAATCTCAGTGGAGATATTTACTGATAAACAGCTACCTATGCAGCAAGTTCATGTCGTTCCTAAATGAGCTTTTATCTCTCTCCCCTCACCACAAATCAGATTCTTCTGAGGAGTTCCAGTACATTATCCTTTCCCCCGTGTAATTACCTTAACAAGCTCCAGCTGTTTTTATTCTCAGAAGGTTTACTCCTGATATACAGCTGCCTACCCCTTCGTAAGTGCAGGTCCTAAATGAGCTTTTTTCTCTGTTCCCTCACCACAATCAGATTCTTTTGGGGAGTTACCAGAGTACAGTAACCACACCAGGAAGTACTTAATTTATTAAGCTACTGCTTTTCTTAATCTCAGTGGAGATATTTACTGATAAACAGCTACCTACGCAGCATGTTCATGTCGTTCCTAAATGAGCTTTTATCTCTCTCCCCTCACCACAAATCAGATTCTTCTGAGGAGTTCCCAGTACATTATCCTTTCCCTGTGTAATTACCTTAACAAGCTCCAGCTGTTTTTATTCTCAGAAGGTTTACTCCCTGATATACAGCTGCCTACCCCCTTCGTAAGTGCAGGTCCTAAATGAGCTTTTTTCTCTGTTCCCTCACCACAATCCAGATTCTTTTGGGGTGTTACCAGTACAATCACCATACCAGGAAGTACTTAATTTATTAAGCTACTGCTTTTCTTAATCTCAGTGGAGATATTTACTGATAAACAGCTACCTATGCAGCATGTTCATGTCGTTCCTAAATGAGCTTTTCTCTCTCTCCCCTCACCACAAATCAGACTCTTCTGAGGAGTTCCCAGTACATTATCCTTTCCCCCGTGTAATTACCTTAACAAGCTCCAGCTCTTTTATTCTCAGAAGGGATACTCCCTGATATACAGCTGCCTACCCCCTTCGTAAGTGCAGGTCCTAAATGAGCTTTTTTCTGTGTTCCCTCACCACAATCCAGATTCTTTTGGGGAGTTAACAGTACAGTAACCATACCAGGAAGTACTTAATTTATTAAGCTACTGCTTTTCTTAATCTCAGTGGAGATATTTACTGATAAACAGCTACCTACGCAGCATGTTCATGTCGTTCCTAAATGAGCTTTTATCTCTCTCCCCTCACCACAAATGAGATTATTCTGAGGAGTTCCCAGTACATTATCATTTCCCCTGTGTAATTACCTTAACAAGCTCCAGCTGTTTTTGTTCACAGAAGGTTTACTCGCTGATATACAGCTGCCTACGCCCTTCGTAAGTGCAGGTCCTAAATGAGCTTTTTATATGTTCCCTCACCACAATCAAGATTCTTTTGGGGAGCTCAGAGTACAGTAAACATACAAGGAATTACTTATTTTATTAAGCTACTGCTTTGCTTAATCTCAGTGGAGATATTTACTGATAAACAGCTACCTACGCAGCAAGTTCATGTCGTTCCTAAATGAGCTTTTATCTCTCTCCTCTCACCACAAATCAGATTCTTCTGAGGAGTTCCCAGTACATTATCCTTTCCCTGTGTAATTACCTTAACAAGCTCCAGCTGTTTTTATTCTCAGAAGGTTTACTCCCTGACACACAGCTGCCTACCCCCTTCGTAAGTGCAGGTCCTAAAAGAGCTTTTTTCTCTGTTCCCTCACCACAATCCAGATTCTTTTGGGGTGTTACCAGTACAATCACCATACCAGGAAGTACTTAATTTATTAAGCTACTGCTTTTCTTAATCTCAGTGGAGATATTTACTGATAAACAGCTACCTATGCAGCATGTTCATGTCGTTCCTAAATGAGCTTTTCTCTCTCTCCCCTCACCACAAATCAGACTCTTCTGAGGAGTTCCCAGTACATTATCCTTTCCCCCGTGTAATTACCTTAACAAGCTCCAGCTCTTTTATTCTCAGAAGGGATACTCCCTGATATACAGCTGCCTACCCCCTTCGTAAGTGCAGGTCCTAAATGAGCTTTTTTCTGTGTTCCCTCACCACAATCCAGATTCTTTTGGGGAGTTAACAGTACAGTAACCATACCAGGAAGTACTTAATTTATTAAGCTACTGCTTTTCTTAATCTCAGTGGAGATATTTACTGATAAACAGCTACCTATGCAGCATGTTCATGTCGTTCCTAAATGAGCTTTTATCTCTCTCCCCTCACCACAAATCAGATTCTTCTGAGGAGTTCCCAGTACATTATCCTATCCCCTGTGTAATTACATTAACAAGCTCCAGCTGTTTTTATTCTCAGAAGGTTTACTCCCTGATATACAGCTGACTACCCCCTTCGTAAATTTAGATCCTAAATGAGCTTTCTTCTCTGTTCCCTCACCACAATCCAGATTCTTTGGGGAGTTACCAGTACAGTAACCATACCAGGAAGTTCTTAATTCATTAATCTACTGCTTTTCTTAATCTCAGTGGAGATATTTACTGATAAACAGCTACCTATGACCATTTTCATGTCGTTCCTAAATGAGCTTTTATCTCTCTCCCCTCACCACAAATCAGATTCTTCTAAGGAGTTCCAAGTACATTATCCTTTCCCCTGTGTAATTACCTTAAGAAGCTCCAGCTGTCTTTATTCTCAGAAGGGATACTCCCTGATATACAGCTGCCTACCCACTTCGTAAGTGCAGGTCCTAATTGAGCTTATTTCTCTGTTCCCTCACCACAATCCAGATTCTTTTCGGGAGTTACCAGTACAGTAACCATACCAGGAAGTACTTAATTTATTAAGCTACTGCTTTTCTTAATCTCAGTGGAGATATTTACTGATAAAGAGCTACATACGCCGCATGTTCATGTCGTTCCTAAATGAGCTTTTATTTCTCTCCCCTCACCACAAATCAGATTCTTCTGAGGAGTTCCCAGTACATATTCCTTTCGCCTGTGTAATTATCTTAACAAGCTCCAGCTGTTTTTATTCTCAGAATAGATACTCCCTGATATACACCTGCCTACCCCCTTCGTAAGTGCAGGTCCTAAATGAGCTTTTTTCTCTGTTCCCTCACCACAATCCAGTTTTTTGGGGAGTTACCAGTACATTAACCATACCAGGAAGTACTTAATTTATTAAGCTACTGCTTTTCTTAATCTCAGTGGAGATATTTACTGATAAACAGCTACCTACGCAGCATGTTCATGTCGTTCCTAAATGAGCTTTTATCTCTCTCCCCTCACCACAAATCAGATTCTTCTGAGCAGTTCCCAGTACATTATCCTTTCCCCTGTGTAATTACATTAACAAGCTCCAGCTCTTTTTATTCTCAGAAGGTTTACTCCCTGATATACAGCTATCTACTCCCTTCGTAAGTGCAGGTCCTAAATGAGCTTTTTTCTTTGTTCCTTCACCACAATCCAGATTCTTTTGGGGAGTTACCAGTACAGTACCATACCAGGAAGTACTTAATTTATTAAGCTACTGCTTTTCTTAATCTCAGTGGAGATATTTACTGATAAACAGCTACCTACGCAGCATGTTCATGTCGTTCCTAAATGAGCTTTTCTCTCTCTCCCCTCACCACAAATCAGACTCTTCTGAGGAGTTCCCAGTACATTATGCTTTCCCCCGTGTAATTACCTTAACAAGCTCCAGCTCTTTTTGTTCAGAAGGGATACTCCCTGATATACAGCTGCCTACCCCTTCGTAAGTGCAGGTCCTAAATGAGCTTTTTATATGTTCCCTCACCACAATCCAGATTCTTTTGGGGAGTTAACAGTACAGTAACATACCAGGAAGTACTTAATTTATTAAGCTACTGCTTTTCTTAATCTCAGTGGAGATATTTACTGATAAACAGCTACCTATGCAGCAAGTTCATGTCGTTCCTAAATGAGCTTTTATCTCTCTCCCTCACCACAAATCAGATTCTTCTGAGGAGTTCCCAGTACATTATCCTATCCCCTGTGTAATTACATTAACAAGCTCCAGCTGTTTTTATTCTCAGAAGGTTTACTCCCTGATATACAGCTGACTACCCCCTTCGTAAATTTAGATCCTAAATGAGCTTTCTTCTCTGTTCCCTCACCACAATCCAGATTCTTTGGGGAGTTACCAGTACAGTAACCATACCAGGAAGTTCTTAATTCATTAAGCTACTGCTTTTCTTAATCTCAGTGGAGATATTTACTGATAAACAGCTACCTATGACCATTTTCATGTCGTTCCTAAATGAGCTTTTATCTCTCTCCCCTCACCACAAATCAGATTCTTCTAAGGAGTTCCAAGTACATTATCCTTTCCCCTGTGTAATTACCTTAAGAATCTCCAGCTGTCTTTATTCTCAGAAGGGATACTCCCTGATATACAGCTGCCTACCCACTTCGTAAGTGCAGGTCCTAAATTGAGCTTATTTCTCTGTTCCCTCACCACAATCCAGATTCTTTTCGGGAGTTACCAGTACAGTAACCATACCAGGAAGTACTTAATTTATTAAGCTACTGCTTTTCTTAATCTCAGTAGAGATATTTACTGATAAACAGCTACCTACGCAGCATGTTCATGTCGTTCCTAAATGAGCTTTTATCTCTCTCCCCTCACCACAAATCAGATTCTTCTGAGGAGTTCCCAGTACATTATCCTTTCCCCTGTGTAATTACCTTAACAATCTCCAGCTGTTTGTATTCTCAGAAGGGATACTCTCTGATAAACAGCTGCCTAACACCTTCGTAAGTGCAGGTCCTAAATGAGCTTTTTTCTCTGTTCCCTCACCACAATCCAGATTCTTTTGGGGAGTTACCAGTACAGTAACCATTCCAGGAAGTACTTAATTTATTAAGCTACTGCTTTTCTTAATCTCACTGGAGATATTTACTGATAAGCAGCTCCCTAGGCAGCATGTTCATGTCGTTCCTAAATGAGCTTATATCTCTCTCCCCTCACCACAAATCAGATTCTTCTGAGGACTTCCCAGTACATTATCCTTTCTCCTGTGTAATTACCTTAACAAGCTCCAGCTGTTTTTATTCTCAGAAGGTTTACTCCCTGATATACAGCTGCCTACCCCCTTCGTAAGTACAGGTCCTAAATGAGCTTTTTCTCTGTTCCATCACCACAATCCAGATTCTTTTGTGGAGTTACCAGTACAGTAACCATACCAGGAAGAACTTAATTTATTAAGCTACTGCTTTTCTTAATCACAGTGGAGATATTTACTGATCAACAGCTACCTATGCAGCATTTTCATGTCATTCCTAAATGACCTGTTATCTCTCTTCCCTCACCACAAATCAGATTCTTCTGAGGAATTCCCAGTACATTATCCTTTCCCCTGTGTAATTACCTTAAAAAGCTCCTGCTGTTTTTATTCTCAGAAGCGATACTCCCTTATATACAGTTGCCTACCCCCTTCGTAAGTGCAGATCATAAATGAGCTTTTTTCTCTGTTCCCTCACCACTATCCAGATTCTTTTAGGGAGTTACCAGTACAGTAACCATACCAGGAAGTACTTAATTTATTAAGCTACTGCTTTTCTTAATCTCAGTGGAGATATTTACTGATAAACAGCTACCTATGCAGCATGTTCATGTCGTTCCTAAATGAGCTTTTATCTCTCTCCCCTCACCACAAATCAGATTCTTCTGAGGAGTTCCCAGTACATTATCCTTTCCCCTGTGTAATTACCTTAACAATCTCCAGCTGTTTGTATTCTCAGAAGGGGTACTCCCTGATATACAGCTGCCTACCCCCTTCGTAAGTGCAGGTCCTAAATGAGCTTTTTTCTCTGTTCCCTCACCACAATCCAGATTCTTTTGGGGAGTTACCAGTACAGTAACCATACCAGGAATTACTTAATTTATTAAGCTACTGCTTTTCTTAATCTCAGTGGAGATATTTACTGATAAGCAGCTACCTACGCAGCATTCATGTCGTTCCTAAATGAGCTTTATCTCTCTCCCCTCACCACAAATCAGATTCTTCTGAGGAGTTCCCAGTACATTATCCTTTCCCCTGTGTAATTACCTTAACAAGCTCCAGCTGTTTTTATTCTCAGAAGGTTTACTCCCTGATATACAGCTGCCTACCCCCTTCGTAAGTGCAGGTCCTAAATGAGCTTTTTTCTCTGTTCCCTCACCACAATCCAGATTCTTTTGGGAGTTACCAGTACAGTAACCATACCAGGAAGTACTTAATTTATTAAGCTACTGCTTTTCTTAATCTCAGTGGAGATATTTACTGATAAACAGCTACCTATGCAGCATGTTCATGTCGTTCCTAAATGAGCTTTATCTCTCTCCCCTCACCACAAATCAGATTCTTCTGAGGAATTCCCAGTACATTATCCTTTCCCATGTGTAATTACCTTAACAAGCTCCAGCTGTTTTTTTCTCAGAAGTTACTCCCTGATATACAGCTGCCTACCCCCTTCGTAAGTGCAGGTCCTAAATGAGCTTTTTTCTCTGTTCCCTCACCACAATCCAGATTCTTTTGGGGAGTTACCAGTACAGTAACCATACCAGGAAGTACTTAATTTATTAAGCTACTGCTTTTCTTAATCTCAGTGGAGATATTTACTGATAAACAGCTACCTACTCAGCATGTTCATGTCGTTCCTAAATGAGCTTTTATCTCTCTCCCCTCACCACAAATCAGATTCTTCTGAGGAGTTCCCAGTACATTATCCTTTCCCCTGTGTAATTACCTTAACAAGCTCCAGCTGTTTTTATTCTCAGAAGGGTACTCCCTGATATACAGCTGCCTACCCCCTTCGTAAGTGCAGGTCCTAAATGAGCTTTTTTCTCTGTTCCCTCACCACAATCCAGATTCTTTTGGGGAGTTACCAGTACAGTAACCATACCAGGAAGTACTTAATTTATTAAGCTACTGCTTTTCTTAATCTCAGTGGAGATATTTACTGATAAACAGCTACCTACGCAGCATGTTCATGTCGTTCCTAAATGAGCTTTTATCTCTCTCCCCTCACCACAAATCAGATTCTTCTGAGGAGTTCCCAGTACATTATCCTTTCCCCTGTGTAATTACCTTAACAAGCTCCAGCTGTTTTTATTCTCAGAAGGTTTACTCCCTGATATACAGCTGCCTACCCCCTTCGTAAGTGCAGGTCCTAAATGAGCTTTTTTCTCTGTTCCCTCACCACAATCCAGATTCTTTTGGGGAGTTACCAGTACAGTAACCATACCAGGAAGTACTTAATTTATTAAGCTACTGCTTTTCTTAATCTCAGTGGAGATATTTACTGATAAACAGCTACCTACGCAGCATGTTCATGTCGTTCCTAAATGAGCTTTTATCTCTCTCCCCTCACCACAAATCAGATTCTTCTGAGGAGTTCCCAGTACATTATCCTTTCCCTGTGTAATTACCTTAACAAGCTCCAGCTGTTTTTATTCTCAGAAGGTTTACTCCCTGATATACAGCTGCCTACCCCTTCGTAAGTGCAGGTCCTAAATGAGCTTTTTTCTCTGTTCCCTCACCACAATCCAGATTCTTTTGGGGAGTTACCAGTACAGTAACCATACCAGGAAGTACTTAATTTATTAAGCTACTGCTTTTCTTAATCTCAGTGGAGATATTTACTGATAAACAGCTACCTATGCAGCATGTTCATGTCGTTCCTAAATGAGCTTTTATCTCTCTCCCCTCACCACAAATCAGATTCTTCTGAGGAGTTCCCAGTACATTATCCTTTCACCTGTGTAATTACCTTAACAAGCTCCAGCTGTTTTTATTCTCAGAAGGTTTACTCACTGATATACAGCTGCCTACCCCCTTCGTAAGAGCAGGTCCTAAATGAGCTTTTTTCTCTGTTCCCTCACCACAATCCCAGATTCTTTTGTGGAGTTACCAGTACAGTAACCATACCAGGAAGAACTTAATTTATTAAGCTACTGCTTTTCTTAATCTCAGTGGAGATATTTACTGATAAACAGCTACCTATGCAGCATTTTCATGTCGTTCCTAAATGACCTTTTATCTCTCTCCCCTCACCACAAATCAGATTCTTCTGAGGAGTTCCCAGTACATTATCCTTTCCCCTGTGTAATTACCTTAACAAGCTCCAGCTGTTTTTATTCTCAGAAGGGATACTCCCTGATATACAGCTGCCTACCCCCTTCGTAAGTGCAGGTCCTAAATGAGCTTTTTTCTCTGTTCCCTCACCACAATCCAGATTCTTTTGGGGAGTTACCAGTACAGTAACCATACCAGGAAGTACTTAATTTATTAAGCTACTGCTTTTCTTAATCTCAGTGGAGATATTTACTGATAAACAGCTACCTACGCAGCATGTTCATGTCGTTCCTAAATGAGCTTTTATCTCTCTCCCCTCACCACAAATCAGATTCTTCTGAGGAGTTCCCAGTACATTATCCTTTCCCCTGTGTAATTACCTTAACAAGCTCCAGCTGTTTTTTATTCTCAGAAGGGATACTCCCTGATATACAGCTGCCTACCCTTCGTAAGTGCAGGTCTAAATGAGCTTTTTTCTCTGTTCCCTCACCACAATCCAGATTCTTTTGGGGAGTTACCAGTACAGTAACCATACCAGGAAGTACTTAATTTATTAAGCTACAGCTTTTCTTAATCTCAGTGGAGATATTTACTGATAAACAGCTACCTATGCAGCATGTTCATGTCGTTCCTAAATGAGCTTTTATCTCTCTCCCCTCACCACAAATCAGATTCTTCTGAGGAGTTCCCAGTACATTATCCTTTCCCTGTGTAATTACCTTAACAAGCTCCAGCTGTTTTTATTCTCAGAAGGTTTACTCCCTGATATACAGCTGCCTACCCCCTTCGTAAGTGCAGGTCCTAATGAGCTTTTTTCTCTGTTCCCTCACCACAATCCAGATTCTTTTGTGGAGTTACCAGTACAGTAACCATACCAGGAAGAACTTAATTTATTAAGCTACTGCTTTTCTTAATCTCAGTGGAGATATTTACTGATAAACAGCTACCTATGCAGCATTTTCATGTCGTTCTAAATGACCTTTTATCTCTCTCCCTCACCACAAATCAGATTCTTCTGAGGAGTTCCCAGTACATTATCCTTTCCCCTGTGTAATTACCTTAACAAGCTCCTGCTGTTTTTATTCTCAGAAGGGATACTCCCTTATATACAGCTGCCTACCCCCTTCGTAAGTGCAGGTCCTAAATGAGCTTTTTTCTCTGTTCCCTCACCACAATCCAGATTCTTTTAGGGGAGTTACCAGTACAGTAACCATACCAGGAAGTACTTAATTTATTAAGCTACTGCTTTTCTTAATCTCAGTGGAGATATTTACTGATAAACAGCTACCTACGCAGCAAGTTCATGTCGTTCCTAAATGAGCTTTTATCTCTCTCCCTCACCACAAATCAGATTCTTCTGAGGAGTTCCCAGTACATTATCCTTTCCCCTGTGTAATTACCTTAACAAGCTCCAGCTGTTTTTATTCTCAGAAGGTTTACTCCCTGACCCACAGCTGCCTACCCCCTTCGTAAGTGCAGGTCCTAAAAGAGCTTTTTTCTCTGTTCCCTCACCACAATCCAGATTCTTTTGGGGTGTTACCAGTACAATCACCATACCAGGAAGTACTTAATTTATTAAGCTACTGCTTTTCTTAATCTCAGTGGAGATATTTACTGATAAACAGCTACATATGCAGCATGTTCATGTCGTTCCTAAATGAGCTTTTCTCTCTCTCCCCTCACCACAAATCAGATTCTTCTGAGGAGTTCCCAGTACATTATCCTTTCCCCTGTGTAATTACCTTAACAAGCTCCAGCTGTTTTTATTCTCAGAAGGTTTACTCCCTGATATACAGCTGCCTACCCCCTTCGTAAGTGCAGGTCCTAAATGAGCTTTTTTCTCTGTTCCCTCACCACAATCCAGATTCTTTTGGGGAGTTACCAGTACAGTAACCATACCAGGAAGTACTTAATTTATTAAGCTACTGCTTTTCTTAATCTCAGTGGAGATATTTACTGATAAACAGCTACCTATGCAGCATGTTCATGTCGTTCCTAAATGACCTTTTATCTCTCTCCCTCACCACAAATCAGATTCTTCTGAGGAGTTCCCAGTACATTATCCTTTCCCCTGTGTAATTACCTTAACAAGCTCCAGCTGTTTTTATTCTCAGAAGGTTTACTCCCTGATATACAGCTGCCTACCCCTTCGTAAGTGCAGGTCCTAAATGAGCTTTTTTCTCTGTTCCCTCACCACAATCCAGATTCTTTTGGGAGTTACCAGTACAGTAACCATACCAGGAAGTACTTAATTTATTAAGCTACTGCTTTTCTTAATCTCAGTGGAGATATTTACTGATAAACAGCTACCTATGCAGCATTTCATGTCGTTCCTAAATGACCTTTTATCTCTCCCCTCACCACAAATCAGATTCTTCTGAGGAGTTCCCAGTACATTATCCTTTCCCCTGTGTAATTACCTTAAAAGCTCCTGCTGTTTTTATTCTCAGAAGGTTTACTCCCTGATATACAGCTGCCTACCCCCTTCGTAAGTGCAGGTCCTAAATGAGCTTTTTTCTCTGTTCCCTCACCACAATCCAGATTCTTTTGGGAGTTACCAGTACAGTAACCATACCAGGAAGTACTTAATTTATTAAGCTACTGCTTTTCTTAATCTCAGTGGAGATATTTACTGATAAACAGCTACCTACGCAGCATGTTCATGTCGTTCCTAAATGAGCTTTTATCTCTCTCCCCTCACCACAAATCAGATTCTTCTGAGGAGTTCCCAGTACATTATCCTTTCCCCTGTGTAATTACCTTAACAAGCTCCAGCTGTTTTTATTCTCAGAAGGTTTACTCCCTGATATACAGCTGCCTACCCCCTTCGTAAGTGCAGGTCCTAAATGAGCTTTTTTCTCTGTTCCCTCACCACAATCCAGATTCTTTTGGGGAGTTACCTGTACAGTATCCATACCAGGAAGTACTTAATTTATTAAGCTACTGCTTTTCTTAATCTCAGTGGAGATATTTACTGATAAACAGCTACCTACGCAGCATGTTCATGTCGTTCATAAATGAGCTTTTATCTCTCTCCCCTCACCACAAATCAGATTCTTCTGAGGAGTTCCCAGTACATTATCCTTTCCCCTGTGTAATTACCTTAACAAGCTCCAGCTGTTTTTATTCTTAGAAGGTTTACTCCCTGATATACAGCTGCCTACCCCCTTCGTAAGTGCAGGTCCTAAATGAGCTTTTTTCTCTGTTCCCTCACCACAATCCAGATTCTTTTGGGGAGTTACCAGTACAGTAACCATACCAGGAAGTACTTAATTTATTAAGCTACTGCTTTTCTTAATCTCAGTGGAGATATTTACTGATAAACAGCTACCTACGCAGCATGTTCATGTCGTTCCTAAATGAGCTTCTACCTCTCTCCCCTCACCACAAATCAGATTCTTCTGAGGAATTCCCAGTACATTATTCTTTCACATGTGTATTTACCTTAACAAGCTCCAGCTGTTTTTTTTCTCAGAAAGTTTACTCCCTGATATACAGCTGCCTACCCCCTTCGTAAGTGCAGGTCCTAAATGAGCTTTTTTCTCTCTTCCCTCACCACAATCCAGATTCTTTTGGGGAGTTACCAGTACAGTAACCATACCAGGAAGTACTTAATTTATTAAGCTACTGCTTTTCTTAATCTCAGTGGAGATATTTACTGATAAACAGCTACCTACTCAGCATGTTCATGTCGTTCCTAAATGAGCTTTTATCTCTCCCCCTCACCACAAATCAGATTCTTCTGAGGAGTTCCGAGTACATTATCCTTTCCCTTGTGTAATTACCTTAACAAGCTCCAGCTGTTTTTATTCTCAGAAGGTTTACTCCCTGATATACAGCTGCCTACCCCCTTCGTAAGTGCAGGTCATAAATGAGCTTTTTTCTCTGTTCCCTCACCACAATCCAGATTCTTTTGGGGAGTTACCAGTACAGTAACCATACCAGGAAGTACTTAATTTATTAAGCTACTGCTTTTCTTAATCTCAGTGGAGATATTTACTGATAAACAGCTACCTACGCAGCATGTTCATGTCGTTCCTAAATGAGCTTTTATCTCTCTCCCCTTACCACAAATCAGATTGTTCTGAGGAGTTCCCAGTACATTATCATTTCCCCTGTGTAATTACCTTAACAAGCTCCAGCTGTTTTTATTCTCAGAAGGGATACTCCCTGATATACAGCTGCCTACCCCCTTCGTAAGTGCAGGTCCTGAATGAGCTTTTTTCTCTGTTCCCTCACCACAATGCAGATTCTTTTGGGGTGTTACCAGTACAGTAACCATACCAGGAAGTACTTAATTGATTAAGCAACTGCTTTTCTTAATCTCAGTGGAGATGTTTACCGATAAACAGCTATCTACGCAGGATGTTCATGTCGTTCATAAATGAGCTTTTATCTCTCTCCCCTCACCACAAATCAGATCCTTCTGAGGAGTTCCCAGTACATTATCCTTTCCCCTGTGTAATTACCTTAACAAGCTCCTGCTGTTTTTATTCTCAGAAGGTTTACTCCCTGATATACAGCTGCCTACCCCTTCGTAAGTGCATGTCCTAAATGAGCTTTTTTCTCTATTCCCTCACCACAATCCAGATTCTTTTGGGGAGTTAACAGTACAGTAACCATACCAGGAAGTACTTAATTTATTAAGCTACTGCTTTTCTTAATCTCAGTGGAGATATTTTGTGATAAACAGCTACCTATGCAGCATGTTCATGTCGTTCCTAAATGAGCTTTTGTCTCTCTCCCCTCACCAGAAATCAGATTCTTCTGAGGAGTTCCCAGTACATTATCCTTTCACCTGTGTAATTACCTTAACAAGCTCCAGCTGTTTTTATTCTCAGAAGGTTTACTCACTGATATACAGCTGCCTACCCCCTTCGTAAGTGCAGGTCCTAAATGAGCTTTTTTCTCTGTTCCCTCACCACAACCCAGATTCTTTTGTGGAGTTACCAGTACAGTAACCATACCAGGAAGGACTACTTAATTTATTAAGCTACTGCTTTTCTTAATCTCAGTGGAGATATTTACTGATAAACAGCTACCTATGCAGCATTTTCATGTCGTTCCTAAATGACCTTTTATCTCTCTCCCCTCACCACAAATCAGATTCTTCTGAGGAGTTCCCTGTACATTATCCTTTCCCCTGTATAATTACCTTAACAAGCTCCTGCTGTTTTTATTCTCAGAAGGGATACTCCCTTATATACAGCTGCCTACACCCTTCGTAAGTGCAGGTCCTAAATGAGCTTTTTTCTCTGTTCCCTCACCACAATCCAGATTCTTTTGGGGAGTTACCAGTACAGTAACCATACGAAGAAATACTTAATTTATTAAGCTACTGCTTTTCTTAATCTCAGTGGAGATATTTACTGATAAGCAGCTACCTACGCAGCATGTTCATGTCTTTCCTAAATGAGCTTTTATCTCTCCCCCTCACCACAAATCAGATTCTTCTGAGGAGTTCCCAGTACATTATCCTTTCCCCTGTGTAATTACCTTAAAATCTCCAGCTGTTTGTATTCTCAAAAGGGATACACCCTGATATACAGCTGCCTACCCCCTTCGTAAGTGCAGGTGGTAAATGAGCTTTTTTCTCTGTTCCCTCACCACAAGCCAGATTCTTTTGGTTAGTTACCTGTACAGTACCCATACCAGGAAGTACTTAATTTATTAAGCTACTTCTTTTCTTAATCTCAGTGGAGATATTTACTGATAAACAGCTACCTATGCAGCATGTTCCTGTCGTTCCTAAATGAGCTTTTATCTCTCTCCCCTCACCACAAATCAGATTCTTCTGAGGAGTTCCCAGTACATTATCCTTTCCCCTGTGTAATTACCTTAACAATCTCCAGCTGTTTGTATTCTCAGAAGGGATACTCTCTGATAAACAGCTGCCTAACACCTTCGTAAGTGCAGGTCCTAAATGTGCTTTTTTCTCTGTTCCCTCACCACAATCCAGATTCTTTTGGGGAGTTACCAGTACAGTAACCATACCAGGAAGTACTTAATTTATTAAGCTACTGCTTTTCTTAATCTCAGTGGAGATATTTACTGATAAACAGCTACCTACGCAGCATGTTCATGTCGTTCCTAAATGAGCTTTTATCTCTCTCCCCTTACCACAAATCAGATTCTTCTGAGGAGTTCCCAGTACATTATCATTTCCCCTGTGTAATTACCTTAACAAGCTCCAGCTGTTTTTATTCTCAGAAGGGATACTCCCTGATATACAGCTGCCTACCCCCTTCGTAAGTGCAGGTCCTGAATGAGCTTTTTTCTCTGTTCCCTCACCACAATGCAGATTCTTTTGGGGTGTTACCAGTACAGTAACCATACCAGGAAGTACTTAATTTATTAAGCAACTGCTTTTCTTAATCTCAGTGGAGATGTTTACCGATAAACAGCTATCTACGCAGGATGTTCATGTCGTTCATAAATGAGCTTTTATCTCTCTCCCCTCACCACAAATCAGATCCTTCTGAGGAGTTCCCAGTACATTATCCTTTCCCCTGTGTAATTACCTTAACAAGCTCCTGCTGTTTTTATTCTCAGAAGGTTTACTCCCTGATATACAGCTGCCTACCCCTTCGTAAGTGCATGTCCTAAATGAGCTTTTTTCTCTATTCCCTCACCACAATCCAGATTCTTTTGGGGAGTTAACAGTACAGTAACCATACCAGGAAGTACTTAATTTATTAAGCTACTGCTTTTCTTAATCTCAGTGGAGATATTTAGTGATAAACAGCTACCTATGCAGCATGTTCATGTCGTTCCTAAATGAGCTTTTGTCTCTCTCCCCTCACCAGAAATCAGATTCTTCTGAGGAGTTCCCAGTACATTATCCTTTCACCTGTGTAATTACCTTAACAAGCTCCAGCTGTTTTTATTCTCAGAAGGTTTACTCACTGATATACAGCTGCCTACCCCCTTCGTAAGTGCAGGTCCTAAATGAACTTTTTTCTCTGTTCCCTCACCACAACCCAGATTCTTTTGTGGAGTTACCAGTACAGTAACCATACCAGGAAGGACTTAATTTATTAAGCTACTGCTTTTCTTAATCTCAGTGGAGATATTTACTGATAAACAGCTACCTATGCAGCATTTTCATGTCGTTCCTAAATGACCTTTTATCTCTCTCCCCTCACCACAAATCAGATTCTTCTGAGGAGTTCCCTGTACATTATCCTTTCCCCTGTATAATTACCTTAACAAGCTCCTGCTGTTTTTATTCTCAGAAGGGATACTCCCTTATATACAGCTGCCTACCCCCTTCGTAAGTGCAGGTCCTAAATGAGCTTTTTTCTCTGTTCCCTCACCACAATCCAGATTCTTTTGGGGAGTTACCAGTACAGTAACCATACCAGGAAGTACTTAATTTATTAAGCTACTGCTTTTCTTAATCTCAGTGGAGATATTTACTGATAAACAGCTACCTACGCAGCATGTTCATGTCTTCCTAA